>NC_056729.1:167386180-167508680 GCF_019279795.1 Protopterus annectens
ACTGATTGCTTTTAAATTGATATAGCCCTTGTATATGTCCTGACCCTTAGACTTATTTTTGCCTCCATCTACCTTTGTGCAGAAGGTTTCTGCATGTAGCGCAACTTTTAATACTACTCCTGTTTTAACACATCCTTGTTGTTTCTCTGGGTTGCACACTCCTTTTATTGTTATTTATAATTATACCATTTTTTTGCACTGGGTTGAGGACTCCTGTTATTCATTGTTTTCTTGCGGCTATCAGAGAACCTTGAAACCTGTACTGACATCTAAATATCCTTGTGTTTGTCAGGCCACCCATTGTCATCTATATATCTGCTATAAGCAAACCAAAACATACTTTAAACAAGCAGACATCAGAATTCTGATGTTGCATTGCTGTATCTTCCTGATGGCTATTGTATCTCCACTCTTACTATCACTTTATCACTACCGTGTGATGCCTAGCACTTCTTTGTTGTAAGTATTGTATGGAATATGAATTTATTGAAACCTCTGCATGGTACTCTGTGCAAACATCTGTTAAATTATTTGTTGGAATCAATCCCTGGTATCTCATTGACATGAGGCATTTGTGTCTGATATCTCACTAGAGTGATAATATGTGTAGATGCCTCATGTTTTACTGTGGAGTAAAACAGTGTGTGATAGGGTCTGTACTGCTCTCATGTCCGAGTAAAACTGTGTGATAATGTCTGTACTGCTCTCCTGTCAGACTACTTATGTACAACCCATGTACTTACTGGTTCAGTTATAACACCAGACTAGCATTTACTCATTTTGCCTGGTGTTTCTATTTCCTCTCCTCAGTTTCCAGGGATTCCAATGTGCACTTATAATTGTTACACTAGCTGTAAACCTAAATACAATTATTATCATCCATATTCTGTGTAATATATCTGCATTATTTGCAAGTCACTTGAAGCTTGTCCAGTCAACTAATGGCCGAAATATAAGTTCTGTCTTTTTCCCTCCTCTTTTGACAAGCTTATACCACTTGTCATTATTAGGCAGTGATGAATCTGCCTTATCCTCACTGGCAACCAGATATACGATCTATAAAAGCCATAAATATATGCACAGAAGGTAGAACACCTGCTCATTAAATGAGATCATTGGTGAGCTTCAAACATCTCCATAAATGAAAATATCAAACCTCTATATATTCAGGTTACCAAGAAATCTCTCTGTATGCGTCCTAGAATTAGAAGAAGAAAGCTTTAGCCACAAACAAAGAACACACTGATCTCTATCTCAGAGTGAATGTGTAAGATAAGGTTACATATTTCAGGGAATCACAATGCTATAGACCATTAATCTTCCCCTTCCACTAAGTTTGTGCACACAAATGATAATATAATAGTAAGTGGCAACACAGTCATTAAGCTTAAGGATTCTGCACTCACCATTCCAGATATAATAGGGTGACAGCTGTCCTTTTGGCATAAGGATCCTTGTCATTATGAGTAGATTTGTCATGGGTAGGTCATGCGTACTAAATCTAGTTAACTTCTTTGAAAAGTTCATCGTAGCTGTGGAAGGTGACAATGCAGTTCACATAGCACACGTAGATCTTGCCAATGCTTTCTGCACTATTTTCCATGCAGCCTGCAGGTACTATAATAAAGAACTAAACACTGACTTTTACTCTCTAAGTTGGATTGCAAACTTGATGTCTGTATAATGGCCATTTTCCAAACTTCAGGAATATGGCTCAGAGAGGGAGTGTTTAGCACTATTTATCAGGTATCCCTCATGCTGAAGGGACAGATATGTGTCGCCAGTGATCCCCACACTATGGAATAGGCTACCCATCCATGTAAAAGCAGAGTTAATCTCTGACCCTATTCAAGCAAGTGGATGGGAAATCATAAATTTACCCTGACCCCCACAATGTGGCCTGCATGTCCCTTATGGACAGATGCCATCAATAAGAAAAGTATAATCCTAAGTAACACCCTCCCTATAAATCCTTAGTTACCTCCCTACTAGCATGCTCCCATAGATGCCCATGATACCCAGAGACCCAAATGGGTATGAGGTGCATGGCTAGGCTTTTAAAGACATAGTGATCTTTAGCCTAATAACAGCCTGTGACCCTATGACCCTATGAACTATGTCCCTATGACTATGACAGAACACATTTAGTTAAAGAAGCAGGAGTCACCTCAGAAAGCAAAGCAGTTCAGTAGTTGTATACCTCAGGGCTTTGTGCTGGAACCCTCCTGTTTGGTACCTATGGGAAACCTCCTGTTCAGTATCTATGGAAATGCTCTTGTTCAGTAGCTATTTCTTTAAATTTCAAATCATGATTCCAGACCTTTGTATAGTTATGTTTGCTGATGGCAGCAAGCTGGGTGTTGTAGTTTGCTCTTCTTCTGTTATTGTGACACTACAGAAAAGATACACAATTCACAAGTACAAAAAATAATGGCCCCATGTTAAATGCCAAAAAAATGCAGTATTCTCTCATTTGGCAAACCTAACTTTTCTGGTGCCCAAAGAGAAGACATCAATCCTCTTGAGGCTGATTTGTTCATTGCAGCTCTTGTTACCTTCAAAGACAGCTTCTTATTCTTTGTCTCCCATGCCACCACAGTCGAACGTAAAACATTCTATGTGGTTCAACAAAATTCCAAATGTGTCTCATCTAGCTCTAAAGAAAAAACATAATTCCTGTACTCCAAGCCCTCAACAGACATGTTATATAATACAATGCAATGCAATGCCTTTGTAGTGTGTATCCAGCCAACATCTGGTCTGTAATAGCTTTTCACCTTTGCTCTCCTTTTTTTTCTGTCCCACCCTCTGTAGCTTCCTAGACTCCCCTCTCCCCTCTTTCCCTCTATATTACCAACAAGCTTCCACAGTTTACTACAGTTTACTACACTTGCTCTACAGTACTATTTCTAGTCTGTTACTAGACTCCACTGCAGTACTATTCTAAAGCTCATATTGCATCCAGTTAGACTTACACTGCCAGTTTTTCCCTCCCATATAATTTCATATTGCATATCTTCTCTGTTCTGTACTATGACTACTGTTTACTAGCAAATACCTTCCTACCTGCTTGCTAGACCCAAATGGATGTAACATGGTTCATTCTCTGTCTAGTTGAACTTTGTACCTACTTATCAAAACTCTAACTATGCTTACTAAGTTGTAACTCTGCCAGATGTTGTTCATTGAAATGTTTGTTATTGACATGCTGCCTATGCTGTATCTACCTGGAACATTTTGACTGCAAGTTTTTGTGAACATGGAGCATGTCTCCATAAGTTGTTGAAATACTTGACACTGTTACTAGAAGTTTTACGTTTATTGACGTGCACTTATGCTGTATTTAATTGTGACACTTTCTTGTTTGTTCTTGTTAATGTGGAGCTTTTCTCCCTGGACTTCCATTGAAGAGGCTCTTTTTCAGCCCAATGGACCATCCCGGTAAACAAATGTAAAATAAATAAAATAAAAAATAAATAATGACAGACACTTGAATTTAGAAAAACCCTAGAGGTTTCATATTAAAGAATAAAAAAAAAACACTGGTCTGAATACCCAGCAAAGACAAACTTCAAATTCTGTTCCTCTTCTCTGTCTCTTCTATACTCCTACAAGGTGACTGTGTCAGGCATTCTGTGCCATGAAGAACCCACCTCCTGCCACTTCTTTCACCTCCCCATAATGGACAGCTCTATAAAAAACAGCATGAATTACATAAATCTTTATCAACAAACAAAAAGAACCTTCTGGAGGGATAGCTTTCACTCCCAACACTTATGCCATCTATGAAATACATAATCTGTACATATTAAACAGTGTGATACCCTAGCTATTTTAAAAATAATTTTGACAACTGATGGCTTTCTATGACCTCTGTCTTGGTCAGGTCTGTTTTACCCTGTTGGAGGCTGAACCTGCCATTTGAGTATGTGTGAAAGATGAGTATGAGTGGAAGACAGTTACAGCATATTTACATAAAAGGACATAACTGGAAAACTGGAATATATATTGTAAACACCCAGGCCTACTCTTTATATTGTGCTTTCGGGTTACTTCTGTAGCTTAAAAAAAGCTAAAACTTGTAATCTACATAGGGATTGAACATATAGCACAGCCGCCCAGAGGACTTCTTGCAAATGACTATTGATCTATTAATGTCTAGCATTTGCCCTAATATCATATCAGCTCAAACCATTTTGTTCATGTTAATACGTTCTTTGTTTTTTTTTTCATCCTTCACACTGTAATGACAGAAACTATTAATCTTACCTTTCTGGCTTCAGAAGGTTTTTCCTCAGTTTTGTTAATTTATAAGTAACAAACTTTGCATACCGTTGAGTTGGAAAATGACTACTTTATTCCTGTGGAAGCCTTTCTGCTTTGCATATAACACTGAGAGCAACAATTTTGTATTCCAAAGACTCAGGCTAAAGTATTACTATCCACCTCGCGAAAACATTGGTACTGAAAACTTCTGCCTCATATTTACTCCACCATCTAAGATGTCTAAGTTAAATCAAGTCCATCTTAAAAGAAATGATCAAATCTAAGAAGTAAATCAGGAAAGATGGAATTATTTGCAAGTAACATTTTACTGTCAGTACTCAACAAATGAACAGTAAAACCCACATTAAGTCTAAAATACTGGTAAAAAGACAATGCAAGAGATTTTTGTATAGCTTCAATAAGCTTTTAAAATGTTTGTATGCAGTGTAAAATTGTCTGACAGTTGTTCTCCTTTTTCCTCAGAAGTGTAGGTATTCTGATTTTATGACAGTGATTTGCTAAATAAATATGTTTGTTGACTTCTGTGCAGCAAATAACCTACATCCAGTTATACAGAAGCATTTTTCAAATGAGCTTAAACTGAGCTCAAACTTCATTTCAGAATATGCATTAAAATCTAATTAGCTTTTGTTTTGCAGACTAACAACATATATTTGACTATATGACACAAACATGGTACGTCAGAGCTTGCATAATTTTTCACACCACATTTCTATAAAAGAAGATCCTATTACCCCATTTGGTTTCTAAAAGAGAGTTAAGATAGTTGAGACACAACATCATGGGTTTGATTTTGTAGGAAAAGCAGACATCCATCTGGGCTTCTAAATGGCATAAAAAGAAGGAAAATGGCTTGCATTTACACCGAGCTCTTTACACATAACAACCCAAGAGCAAGACAAAGCTTTTTCACCCCTGTATAGTGACATGTCACTACTGAAAACATAGACTTTTTTATATTATTTTGCAAGAAAAATAAATAAATTAGATTAAAATTTCATCTCTCAGTCACAGCAATTATACGCAGTATGATATGGTTGTCAGAAGTACCAACATCCATTTTTTACAGTGAGCCTTTAAGAAAACCATTTAATCTATAAAAAATTGATTTCAGGAAGAACAATTGCCTACTCCTCCCCATAGGAAGAATCTCTTTATTATATTCATTTCATCTATGTATGAAGTTAAAAGGGTCTAATTTAGCTTAAAAGAGCACTGTTTAATCATGCTAAGCATGACATTTACAGACAGATGCAGTGCAATGAAAAACAAAACACTTCAGGGAAATAGAGTCTTTGAGCAGCTGTTGTTTTAGCAGACAGCCTATGATAGCCATAAAGGTCTGAGAAGAAAGCTTTGGCTTGAGGAATCTTTGCAGAGTGAGCTTTGTTGATCCACACATGTCTGTCTGCCAGTTTGCCTGGAGCAGTCTTATGAACCTAGAGATGTGAACTTTTGTGCAATAAATCAAGGATTCTTGTTTCTAGATATAATGAAGTTATACAAAAAAGCCTAAGGACAGGTTCTGTGAATTGAGGGTTTGAAAAGCTGTTAATATATATAAATAGCTAGTCAGATGAAATGTATCAAATCACCTCCCCTGTGAATTAGAAAACAAAATGTGGCTGGAACATTTTCATGCAGGAAACATTTAATATACTCTAAAAAGTAGGGCAATTATTTAACCTTGCTTACTAACTGATTTAAATTATTGTTGTATTATAGGCAGTTATTGAAAGGTAATAAAACCATTTGCCTACCTTCAGTTGTTGTTGCATCTTTCGGCTTTTCTCGGTTAGGGGTCGCCACAGCGGAACTTCGGTCCGCTAATGATTGGCAGTAGATTTTTACGTACCGAGTTGCCAGCCCTGATGTATAACCTTCAACGAAGGTATGCCCATTCACGCATGTCTCCGCACAGAAGACGCTTTTGCTGAGAATCGAACAGGACAACGTCTTATTGTGAGGCGACAATGCTACTGCAGCACCACCACCGTGTAAAGAATGCAAATCTTCTGTGTATGTGTGTAATTATCTATATCTATATATCTATATCTATATATATCTATATATACATATATATATCTATAGAGAGAGAGAGAGAGAGATTTATACACATACACTCCACTCAAAATTCATATGGTTGAGACTATATGACTGGATTTCCGAAAACATAAAAAAAAATCTACGTATTTATAGGGGGAAGCCCCCCTGTACTTTCCATGTGGGAGGCTGCATTTCCCAAACTCCTTGCAAATTATATATATCAACTCCGAGATCATACTACAGTAGGGAAAAGGGTAAATTCCCCTTTGAAGCAGTTCTGTGTAGATCAAGATACAGTGGGGATCAGGGAATTTACTCTTTTCCCCACTGCAGTGTGATCTCAGAGTTGTTATATATAATTTGCAGGAAGTGTGGTGGTGGAGGGAGGCTTGATCCCTGCAAAAACATAGATTTTTATTTTTTATTTGGAGTTTTTAGAAACTCAGTCATATGGTCTTGATATGAATTTTGAGTTTCTGATAACTCAATAAAGTAATATAATTCCACAGTAAAGGTCCAGGGAGAAACACTCCAAACAGGAAAACCATGCAAAAGCAGGGAGAACATGCAGACTCCTCACAGAAGGCACCCCAGGTGAAATAATGAAATGACCTTACCATCTGTCAGAAGGTGGAAGGTGAAGGTGAAAAAAGGCAAAACTGCGAACGCAAATCCCGTCGACTCCAAAATGTTGACACATAGCTTGTATTTGCAGTATTGAGCGTCGGTGTTTTGAATTGGATTGCACTACATTGGGGATCTGGTAAATTACCCTTTTTCTCACTGTAGTGTGATCTTGGAGTTAGAATATATAATTAGTAGGGTGTGTGTGTGGGGGGGGGGGGCACAGCCCACCTGCAAAACAGTAGAAATATGTTTGCATTTCTTAATGTTTAAATATGGTACACCGGTAAATATGTACCCAGTGTATTACTACTTTGTTGTCATTGTTCGATTTTTCTTTGTTCTGTACACTGAAAAATCCAAAATAAAAGATTTTGGGGAAAAAAATAAATATTTTTGTATTTCAAACTGTATTTTCTGGATGTTGAGTGGTCCAGTAACTGTTGAATGTTGATTCTTGCTTTCTGAACGAATCAACATTGTAAACAGTTAGCTTGACAATTTCCATTGCTCCGGTCTGCACCAACCACATATGTCACTGCAAGGATTTTGTGACTCTACTGTTCCCTTGAAGATAAAAGTATGTGCTGCTTTAACCTTTCTAGCTGCAGAGACTGTCCAATGAACTGCAGGGGATTCAATAGTATCCCACCATCCTCCACATTGTGGATCCTGTATAACTTCTGGGATATATTAATTCAGCATGCATATATGGTTTCCTAGCACAGAACAGGAGACAGCCACTATGATGACTGGCTTTTATCACTGCCTTTCTGTGAATGATTGTAATTAACCAGACCAAGTTTGAAAGTGTATCCCAACAGGCAAAGCTGTCACTGCTTGAACTTATAGGTGCTTTGCAGTCTAAATTTTAGCATAATCTGAGTGTTTGTGCTGTACTTTGCCAGTGTGCATAATGCCAACTCCTGGTACATTTATGTCCTCCACTGCCACTTCAAGCAGGAATATTTTCTAGAGGAACCAATGCAGACCATCTTAAAAAACTCCAGCTTTACTCCGTTGCATATCACCTACTCAGAGACAATCTCTGCCTAATATACAAAGCTATGTCAAACCCAGAGCTGTTGGACATGTTCCACTTAAAGAAATCCCAATCCCTCTGAGCTACACCTTCTAGGGACCTAAACCTTGTCACCACAATAAACAGGACATGCTGGAGGGATAGATTCCTGTCCCAGAGACTTCCCATACCCTGGAACAAGCTACCCATCTATGTCAAGCAAAGTTCCTCATTAGCACTCTTCAAGAAAAATCTTGATGATTGGATGGGAAATAGGAAATTCACCCTGGGGATCACCTCTGTGGCTCTGCTCGACAGAGGCACAGGTAAATCATTTTCTTGGGGTGGCGAAAGCCAGGGTACCTTTTTGGCTAGGCTTATATAGGCCTTAGGGCCAATAGCCTAGTATCTACCTATGAACCTATGAACATTTTGCTGACAAGTATAGGAAGCACAACATCTCATAAAGAATAAAAAGATTGATGCACACTGGTTGTGTAATTGCAGGTAACACAGGATACCCCCTTGAGGCATGGGTGATGATACCAGCAGAGCATCCCTGAATCTTATGAAAACATTGTCATAATGTTGCCCATGGCCAGATTCATGCAGTGATGAAACATGTATCTGGGCTGCTTAAGACCAAGTTCTGAGAGCCTAATAGCTCAGCAGGGGTATTGCAGTACCCAGCTGTCAGGGATAGTGAGGTTTTTGCTTCTCTCACATACTGAATAACACAATATTCATACAGCAGCTGACATATGATATGGGCAGGCAGTCAGTGTTTTCCAGTCACTATCAGTACAGACAGCTTCAGTGGGGGTTGAGAAAGACAGAAGTGCAATGGATCATGTTGGGGATGACCCCTCCCTCCCCATGGATGCTCAGCACAGTATGTGGTGGCACAGGCAATGCAGCAGTCTTTTACAGAATTGTGCTTTCCAGACAGCAAGCGAGTGGCAGAACCACACAGATCAAAGCAATGCCTACAGTACAGGAGATGCCAGTACATGCCATACACAAAAGCGGTACATACAAACATGGCATGTGTATAAAATATCATCACACTACAACACAAACAGAAAAGTATCACATGGGACAGTTATCATCACTTGCACTGGTGACAGATTTCAAGTGGCATACAACACATCTCTATGGAAAATGCACATATGGAAGGTCATTGGACACACTTATAAGATTTGAACAGACATCACCTCATTGTTGGTATGGATGACTGTAACAAGCTGCTCCACAAAATGCCCCATATGTCATGTTATGTGGCATTCCAAATGATGCACATGGTTTTTCAAAGGGTGATGTTTAAGGAGTTTTTCTTTTAAGCATCACATTGAAGAATTGTTTGTTTAGCTGAATTCTACCATTTCATTGAGTCAAAGATATCCCAAGCCTACTGAGCCTTGTAAACATTTACGCTTGTCTGGTACACTCTATCAGAATAGACCTCTTTTCTTCCGTACAGGCAATCAATCCTCTAGTACGTTTTAGAAAAAAATCATCCAGTCATACAAGATACATTTCCTGTAGTATGCAAAGACAGCTAACAATAATCAAGACATCGCACTCCATGGTGTTTCTTGTTGGCAGTGGGATTTGGCTGTGCAGGTGCATGTGGTCATGAAGCTGATTCAAATAACAGAATGGAAAAACTCTTGGTTTCAGTTGCAGGCATATTATCAATCACAAAGTACTTTGTAAATCACCGTTATGGTCTTCATATATGCAACTACAATAGCTGTCATGTACATTGTTCAGAACTTCTTCAGAATTATTGTTTTCAAAATTTTGAAATAATTTAATTGCTTTGTAATACCCTCAACCCCTCTCTATTGTTGCAGTTGCTACAATACCAAGATCAAGGCTGAAAAAGGCGCAAGGTCCAGACATTTTTTATTTAATTATTTACTATTTGCTCACTGGGAAGTGGACTGCTCGATTGATCATTTTCGGCCATGACCCAACCTCAAAGAGCTGAAAATACATCATGGTTTTTCTAATCATTAATATTCTATACAGAATGAATTTGTAGAAAATTTAGAACATAATGGTAAGGTTCAAAGCAGATAGATTAAAAGGTCTAGTCAGAGTGCATTGAGAGAGAAAAAATATATGTGCAAAATGCAAGCTAAGATATGTGCAAAATACATCCCAGGCATACATATAATACATAAACTCCTATATGTATGTGAAATATATGTGTATAACATGCACATTGAGCGAGACAGACAGAAGTTTCTTAAATGCATTCTTTTATTCATTATATGGGATGGAATGTTACCTAGTCATTGTGATGTTAAGATTTGCAGGTGGATTCAGTAAAGAGATGCTCTTTCAGTCCATCTTGGAAACTATTAATGGTTTCTAGATTTTTGATGCTGGTAGGCAGGTGGTTCCAGGTAACAGGATCCAGTCTGGAGAAGACTGTCTCACCTGCAGTGGTTTGGTTGTAAATGATGGGTGTACTAGAGAGAAATTGTTATCCTATGCACTTCAGAGTATATAAGGATTGTTTTGTAATGGAAGTTTTACTCTTAAAAGGGGTAAGTGACCATGTTTTAGAACCTTGTAAATTAAGGTACCTAGAAGAAAAGTGGCCCTATAAAGCATTGAAAGTCAATTTGTATATTTTTTGGAAATGGCAAAAGTGCATCTGGGAGTTTGCTAATAGAAGAAATCTGCAGATGTTATTCTCAGCAGTCTGTATTCTGTAAGTATTGTGAGCTGAATGCACAATGAAAAGAGGAAGGCCATATTCAAGTTTGGGTATTAAAATACTTTTAGCAATGGTCCTGAAAGCAGTGGGTGAAAGGAGGTGATTGATCTTGTAACACAGCTTTAATTGAACAAGGACTTGTATGTGTGGAAAACGAAGGGAAAGTAAAAAGTCAGGTATTAGGCTTATGTACTTCTGCTCAGTAACATTAGGTATTATTTTCTCATTAAGATCTGTTATGAGAATGAGAGGGGTAGTATGCAGGTCCTTAGCTGAGGCAAAGACCATGACATTGTTTTTCAAAGGGTTAATTAATAGTTTGCCAGAAGTGGACCAGATGCATAACTAAGTGAAATTGTCCGGTAACTTGGTTTGTAGGTCTGACATCCTACCCAGTTATCAAATAAATTATTAAATAAATAAATCACTTAACTCTACTCCTTGGTCTGTATCCTGTCAAGTGATTCTCCTTCCCCTGCTCACTTTCATTGTGTTATGTTGTCTGTGAATCTTTCTTTACCTTACTCTATCAACAATCTCAAACAAACCACATTAACTTAATAATACCCATTAAGGCCTAAATATCTCTTTTCAGTGCTAATGACACAGGACCAATATTCATATTAAGAGGCTGCTTCAGAATGATACAATATGAAAGTGAAGACAAACTAAATCACACAAAGGGCTACAGAATAAAGCCTGTAACCAGTTCATATCCCTATTCCTCTGAGCTAAATTACCCAACTACAGAACAAATTTTAAGCAGGGCTCCATGTCACAATTTTGTGTCTGTGTGGCTCTTGCTTGCATTCAAAAGACAAGTGCTTGAAGGAGAATTTGAATTCTGCATTTGCAGAGTGCTAAAACCTCCCACCTTCATAGAGCTGGGTGTTTTGCCTCCTGTACCTTGTTAACTGATCCATTTAATACAAATGCAGCTGCATCTTTGGAAGACAGGGAATTCTCCAAAGTTATCTCTTTCAAAATGTGTGCAGTGTCATACTAGGGTACAGTCTCAGAAGCAACCATCACAACTGGGGTATGCTAATAGACATGTCCCCGGATTCATGAAGCTCGGCGCAAGTCCGGCGTAAGGCTTGCGCCGGCCGTGCGGCGTAGATGTGGAGTAGTCACGCCATATGCATATTAATGAAGGCACGCAGCCGCTACTGCCACATGCATAGGAAACGTGCGCTAGTGCAAGGGGCATATCGAAGTTGCGCAGGGAGGCGTGTCAATGTCGGCTTTCGAGGAGCAACTAAACTGCTGAATATTATATTCCGCCAGCAATAGTAATCATACCTATCAGTGTCCGTGGAGACTGAAATGTATGCAAAGCAGAGTCCCTGCGAACAGAAAATGAAGACTCAAACACAAATGCACGGTAGGGAATAACGGGTCCCTACCCATGAACAAATGACAGGAAAACCATGTGCCTGTAGTTCAACGTAGTGTTGATAGCTATACCATGTGGAAGTGAAAAGTATCAGATGTTAGCACGCCTCCAGTAGGTATGTCCAGACCAACGGAGGGGGTCACCAGCCGACCCATAATTTGAGGGAGGGAACATAGCTGTGCAGATGTGTCCATAACATAATACACGAGGAGAAATGTAGATATAGGTAGTGACCATATGTCTGAATCATATCCCACAAGCCATGTAATAGTCACATACAAAAGGTATGTCCGTATTTCACATACCAAATGTGATAGGAAATAGCATACGCATGTAAACGAAACAGAAGGAGCATATAAATGAGCCATAACAACACGGACACATGTAGGCCGAAAGGAACAGTATGATCCGTACCGTTGACCAAGATTACCACCTGTCCCACTTTACGAGCGACAGTCCCTCTGTGGGCAGATGTGTCCTGACACAAACATGTAAAACTGGCAAATGTCCAGAGAATATAGGACATAATTCCTCCATAGACGTCATGCAATAGTTGCATTAAACATATTTCACTGGACGTATAATACATAAATGTCATAACAAACAGAATAAGATACCGAAATGCTACAAGAATAAGCTTAGATATAGGCAAGAATTGTAAGTTCTATCTGCCAAACTGACCGTGGGTATATGTCGGCCTGTAAAATATGCTGTGTTCACCGCAACTGTCATAGTAGAGTTGCCACCCTTACAAATGGCCAAAGTGGGACATGTTTGGTACAGACATCAGACTGTACAGGCCGACACATACCCACGGCCAGTATAAAGGACAGAACATAACTGTTTTGCCTACAGAAAAGCGTATTCCTGTAGCATTTTAGTTGCTTATTCTGTTTCTCATAACAGTCAGGTATTTTAGATACAGAATTAACTGTTTAATGCAACTATCACATAAAATATAAGAAATATGTTTGTCCTAAAATCTCAGGACATTTGCCATGTTGACAATTACATGTCAGGACACAACTGCCCAAAGAGGGACTGTCCCTCTCAAAGTGGGACAGGTGGTAACCCTATATCACACTGTGGCCAATTGAAAAGGTGGAACACAACCATTGACTGTGGGGAGGCAATGTCCACAACAGTTGGACATGTGTAAGGAATAGCTTGGACATAGGAAAAGGTGCCATCCTACCAATGAGTACAACAGGCTGGCAAAATCTGGAAGGCAGCTGTATAATCCAAACGTGTATGTGACACAGTCGAACGGGTAGTACCCGGATACACCAACCAAGTAATGAAAGTGAGGTAAGGGCGTGTACCTATGTGCGTGAGGTATAGCATGTGGAAAGCAAACATGGCAGGGTAGTCCACACAACCATAAAGGTACCCGACACATGTATGGTAGTCAATGTGTAACTCTGGCCGTGTCATGGGCCAACAACCAAAGTAGTGCTCTATGGGGTGTGAGTAATTCACGTGTGAGGGGTGTGTGTTTAATGGTAAATTCCTCAAAGGCGATACTTGTGTCGTATGCAGAAAAGGTGAACCGGAGGTGTATGAGGGGGCAACAGGTGAAGTGGAAAGAAACACAACCTCATGTAGAAACAGCTGCAAGACAAACAGACAGGCCATAGTGTAGAACACAATCCCACAAACATATGAATATGGAAATATGCGAGACAAATGTATAGATACGGCACCATCACATACCCACAGATGGGTCCTGATGGAACTGGCCATAACAAATACAACACACCTGGATACATAATAGCCTACCCAGCATACCCTCCACAACACACAACCTGCCACCATACCAGAATGTCCACCAAATTCAGCCGTACTTGGTCCACTGGTTTGTTGCAGAAACAGCTATACACAGTGACCCCTACGCATATGTAGTAGGCATTGTCACTCTAGGCAGTGTCAGAATTGCAAACCATGTATCCCCTGCAGGTAAAACCCCCTGCACGTTTTCGTGCAGCCACAAAAATCTTCGTTATCTAACTTGTTTTGGTCTTGACCAATTTTTGGGATATCCCTCACGGGATGACCAACTTGTGTAAATAGTAGAATGGGTATGACGACATGATGTCCAATCCAGTAGATATCAGGACACAAGTCAGAACGTGCAGTGGAGGTCCATGACACTGTCCAGCCCTAAGTGGGCATGCATAACCTACCACCCAGGATAAAATACCTTCCTGTGACGCACGTGTCCAGACACGAATAGGAGGGAGAATATAATGCACACATTTGCAAAGTGGAAAATGGCATGAGGGCGAGGAAGACACTACGTAAACAGGTCAACCCTGATCAAGTGTGAGGGACACTGACTGTGTGCAGTCATGACTGACCATACCTGTCAACCTGTGTGAGCAAGATATCTGGACAGAGCCGTAAATATAAGTGAGACAAAGGTCAAAAATCAGGGACAATCTGTAAACATATCTCTTAGAAACATAGAATTTGATAGAATAACAGTTTGCACATTGGCATTAATGTTTGGAGTATGAAGTCTGAAACCCAACTGTCTGTCAGCACGTTCCGACTGCAGTCTTTAATGCTGAGCTACTGCTGTGCCAGAACACAACAGCATATTACAGAGGTCCGTGCCATACCACTCAACTGTCCGGATATTCGCAGAATGACTAGGGTCACCACCTGTCCCACTTTGCGAGTAACAATCCCTCTGTAGGCAGTTGTAGCCTGTGAAAAAAATCAAGACATAGCAAATGTCTTGAGAGTTTATTTCCTAATTTACTTTAATAGTCGCATAAAACGGTTATTTTATATATGAATCCTCAATATGTTATGTGAATTAGCATAAGCAATTCAAATGCTACTAGAATAAGCTATTATATGTACAAAAAAGGTTAAAGTTCAGTACTATGCACGGCTATAGGTATGTTTTGTCCTGGAAAATCTGACATCTCTACAGAACATGTCCCACTTTGGGCAGTTGAAAAGGTGGCAAACCTAAGAATAACCACAGGTTCACACCATAGTGTTGGTGTGTGCCTCTGACAATCTGCACCAGTGTGGTAAATAGCTGAGGATTGACGTCACTAAATAATGAGATATATCCTGAGTATAAGACTCCACAACCTGCAGAAAAGTCATGCTAATGCAAAACCTAGCATTCTATCAACGTTGTAAACTTGTAAGAGCAATCGTTAAAATGTGTCCCTAACTGTCCCCCCATCATGTAGGTTTTGCGCAGGTTCAGTGCTCTAAGAGGTTGAGAGGTATGGTCCATACATATTTACAGGAACAGCCCTTCACACTTGTGTAATGTACAACCGCATACCTGTAGTCACTTCATGTCCAAAAATAATAATCCCTGTATGACTGTATACAGGTAATAGTCAAATGTGAATGGGAACACCCCTCACCGTGGAGTATGGACTGTAACAACCCCACCCATAATATGTAATGCCAACAGAATAAGCTGCTGACAAGTGCCCAAACACCTTCAAAATAGGGAGATAATCCCTGTCCATATGCTTCGTCTGACATTTGACCTCGGCCAGGGATGTTCCGTTCACCAGGTGGACAAGCCTAAACCCAGATCACTACATGAGCACCCTGACAATCAAAGACCTGTATGTGGCTGGACTATATGCCTTGGTGTTCTGCATATCCTCAGAGTGATTAACAATGCAGCCGGAGTCCACAGCAGTAGGCAATATGGAATGTGTAATATGTAGTACCGCCTTTTTCCCAACAGGAGAATGGATGCCTGTGTCGTAGGTGAAGAGGTGAGGCGTATGTTGATGTAGCTAAGTACTATGGGTATGCATATCAATGAGGGAGAACACCAATAGAATAGTGGTTCTGGTATCCGGCCAACGTGAATGCAGTCCCGGTTGACCTATGACCACTGCACATATAACTTGAAAGTGTAATGAAAGCGTTTGTACAGTACACACATTTAAATATGTAAAGGTGAATGTGTGTTTTGCAGTAGTCCGTAAACTGGAATACAGATATGTAACTGTTACGGTCAGAATTATGAAAGTTCATGGAAGCACAATTATCTATGAAACATATGTAACCCACAATAAGGATATGCAAGTGCGCCTGCGCGTGTGTAATCCGCTCACAGAATAGAAAATGAATGGTGTTTTCCCCACGTTCTATGGTCATGGCTCATACCTGTTAAACCCGTAAAGTATGAAACCGGACAAAGCCATGACAACAACTGGTACAAATAGGGACAATCCCCAGATATTGCCCTAACAAACATAGAAAGTGGATAGAATAACAGGTGTGTCACTAGCATGGATTCTCTGAAGGGTATGAAGTCGTAACCTGAAATGTTTGTCATTATTTACCAACGTCAGTCTTTAATGATATGCCACTAACTTGCCAGATAGACACAAGGTTATGAAAAATGGAGCAAAGATAAGAGGCAAACAGCTGTACATGCAGCGGAAATCTGTACAGTTGAAAGGTATGATATGGAGATATATATACACATATATCCACAGACATAATCCAAAGCAAATTACGAGATGAGGAATGTACAGACATATGTATATATGTACAGATATATATATCTATACACACACGATACATGAATAGATATATACACAACAAACATATGTCCCTGCACATATAACACATGTACATAAATAGGTCACGGTATAGCTAATATGGATAGACAGACAGACATGCATGAAAGGAGAATACACCAATGGTTTCCAAACCATTTCCCGGAAAGTACCAGTGTGACAGGGCCTGCAAGTTCTACACGTTAAACATGAATATAGATGTCCTTTGCAGGACCCCAAAAATTGATCCGTACGAAGTGCGAACCGTCATTGATACGAAAGACGTCACAGCTGCAACTACGATATAGCTGTACATGCAACAGTAACAGGTGCAAGGGTAATAACACATGGGTCGATTAAATGTATGACGTACGAGCTGATATCCGCAGAGTGGGGAGTGCTCAGAAGTGTCCTAACACTTTATTACCACTCACATTAAACATGTCTAATGGGTACTGTGGTGGTGTGTCAGGTATGGGAATCATGGGTATGCAAAATTGGGCCAAGGTGTTGGTTGGCACAGATCTATTAGGTACGCCCCATGGGAGTGATCAATATACCTATGTGGGTATAGCACACGCCTACATTCTCCAAAAAGGTGCAACCCATCTACTGGATATTGTGTAAACCATTGGGGGAAGATGTAGGGACCTATATCAGTGTCATGTAAGTGATTATCATGGATGGACACGCGTACGACCAAGATGGTAACCATACCTGCCAGAATGTCAGAATAAGACAGCTGGACTAAGGCACAGTACACAACAGACAAATAGGGACTATATTAAATATACCTCAGACAAAGTCAGACCATTGATAGAATAATTGCGTAGTCAGGAATACGAATGTTATGAGAGTTAGTAATCATGAAATAGAAATGTCAGTCATGATTACCTAACCGCACAGTCCGTCATGGCTTGCCAGCAATCTACCAGAAAGGCACATTATCATGACAAATGTAACAGAATCATAGGTCAAACCCCAGGGCGTATACCCATAATGTGTACAGGTGAGAGGTATGAAGGTAACCCGTCCTAATGAAATGTACAGAACTAGTGATACTAGGTGGACAGATGAGAAGAAAGACGTCAGGACAAATGACAAAACATGTACAAGTCATAAGCATGTTTGTCCACAAATGTGAATTACAATGTATGGCCTGTGAAAGTCAATGTGGAAGGTTAATAGACTCAAAAGACACGTGTCCCTCAGGGTGTCATGCAGTGTCACCGATACAGTGTCCCGTCCCCCATACTCGTACGTGAGCTCTGCCACTGACGGAAAGCGCAAATACCGGTGTACAAATAAGGTACATGATGGAATAATTAGTGTGGATAAGCACCTGTTGGCCTGTGTGAGGAATATAACCCAGTGGGTGGGTGTGTCCTGCAATAGGAATGTAATGGTAACTGGCCTGTGATGGCGCCATGTATTGTGTGTATTGGCGTAAGGAAATTGATGTCCAGTATCAGAAACATACCTCGCAACTGTACGAATGTGCAGATGTATGCCTCATATGTGTGGTGTGCTCCTCTCACAATCTGTACCTGTCTGCCAAATACCTGGGAAATGACATCATTAAATAATGATAAACATATGTGTTTAAGACCCCAAATCCCTCAGAAAGGTCATACTAATGCAAAACCTATAATACTGTCAACTATCTACATTTGTAAGAGCAATATGTAGAATCTGCCCCTATCTGTGCCCCCATCATGTTAGACTTTGTACAGATGTTTTGCACTAGGAGGTTGATAGGTATGATCAGAAACAGATACATGTCTGAGGAAACAGCATTATCGACTGCAAGATAACTAAGAAGGTATGAAAAGTGCTGCAGTAGGAAGTTCATCTGCAGGTATGTGCTGACATGTCAAATGACACAGCAGTCTACAGGAAGTACCTATAGGGTGTCACCTTTACCAATGATGACAGTGGGACATATCCACAGCCATGCATACACCGCAAATATACATAGCACACAGCAAAGCCTAGGCCATGATACACGTAGTCTCCGGCGTGTATGGATTGAGTGAGAGTACAGCAAGGAAAGATGTCTGCCAAGCTATTCAGCAAACACCTGCAGGGGCATGCAAGACCGCCCATAACATGAACATTGCATGGACAATGTTGGAATTTGCAACATACCCCATTTGTATGTGTAAGCTATGCAAATGATGTAATTACGCGATACATGAAACAGTAAGCTGTCCGTGCAAGAGCAGAGTTATGTGCAGAAATGTACCCGGATGTTATGCGACTAACGTTTTGCACATTGCTAAATGTAGCAATGACAGCTGCAAATACAGTATGAATACAGTCAAAGAAGCATGCCAATGTCCAAGTCCAAGGCCAGTGGTGGCTTTGTCCATTGGATATTAATGAACCAGTAGTTGTCCTCCCCCGATCCCTGGTGTGGAAGCGTAGCGCAGCGCCACGAGAACATGCTGCGCTTCAAAACAAGACATATGGATAATATACATACAAAATGTAGGTTTAGTTAGATGTTAGTACACCATGCAGATGAATGGCAAGCTGGAGACAACATGGCTACTGCGTACCGGTACTTATGTGTGGAAGCGCCCTGTCAGAGATGTAACGAAGCATTTGTAGGCAATGTGAGGCAAGTGAGGCTGAGGATAGTGAATCACAACATGTCATGACATATGGGCCAAGCCTCTACAGTGTAGTGTAGGTTAAGGGGACTATTAGAGTAGAAGACAGGTGACAACATGAGTGTGTATGTACAAAACACTGCAACCTCATCAGAGCAGTGTCACATGTGCGCTGTCAGTACTCAGTGGAAGAGACATGTCTTGAGCTATCCTAGGGAACGTCAGGAGACTGACGCGTACACCATGGATACCACCGATGTGACCTGCAAACCTGCCCACAGTGTGTCCGCGCCCGTGTGCACCAGTAAGCCCGAGTAAGCATGTGTGCATGCATGTTAGCCTGTGTGCGTGTGTGGAAGAATGAGTAAGCTAGTGTATGAATGGTGAAGCCCGTGTAATGTCGTGTATGCATTTGTAAGCATGTATACATATGTACTGCACACATCACACATGTACTGCACACACAGACACACATGCTGCCAATACTACACACATCAGTGAAATGGCACATGGATGGAGACTACATCATCAGAAGTAACAGTGCTGTAAACTATGCTACAGTGATGGTCATAGCTGCAATGTGTGCAGCAGCACCAGATTAGTCAGATCCTGCATCAATGTTACACATCACAGGTGGTGGCACAGATGACATCATATGCACAGGGTGTGGTGTTAACATGTCGAGAGCTGTAAGCAGAATAAAAACTAGAATGAACAGCAGATTCAGGGTGGTATCCAATGAGACGGAGCCCGAATAATGAAAAAATTCTTTACTCAATCCAATGATCAAAATGAAGTACAAATGTGTATTTGTACTTCATTTTGATCATTGGATTGAGTAAAGAATTTTTTCATTATTCGGGCTCCGTCTCGTTGGATACCACCCTGCATCTGCTGTTCATTCATGTCCAGAGCTGTCATAGAGCCATCCAATGTACACGTAGGTGTGTGTGTGTGAGGGCCAATGGTTTTTGCATGGCCCAATGGTGGTGCATTGGGTGTGTGTATGTGATAGCCATAGCTGCTTGTGGTAAGTGTGTGTGTCTGCATATACACAGGTACAGCATGTGTCAGCCATATACAGGAGGTTGCGGGACAGTCACAGACCATACCTGCCAGGCTGTAGAGATACCCATTACTGGCCATGGACACCCCTTCATGCATCCCACACAACTCAGTCCTGCACCTGTCAATGTCTACACATACAGTCCTGGGATCTGTACCACAACCTGTGGATAAACGTGCTTCTGTAATATTAACCTGAGGTGCATAGAATTGACAGTTACTACAGACGGATATGAGCCATACTCACACTCCAATGTAATAACCACTGTTGACTGTTGCCGAGATCTGCATACGACCAGTCAAAGGTGCTGCACTAACATTGTTTCCAATGCCTGTGTAATACCCAGCAACACAATAACCAGTCACTACACATGTATAACCCATGATCACTGCAGCACACAGTATGTGCACTATCACAGAGCCATAGCAGATCTACATACATCCAAGGTGCTCACGTACAGACAATGCAGCAGAGTCAAGAGTGATAATCCCAACATACATATCTATATACAATATACATTATATATATTTATATATATATATATATATATATATATATATATATATATATATATATATATAGCTATATACATACATATATATATATATATATATATATATATATATATGTAGATAGATACATACACACACACACACACACACACACACACACACACACACACACACACATGTGGCAGGGTTGGGAGTAGAACATAAACGTAAGCACTGTACCACACGACAGCATCACGCAGTTACAAAACGTGCTACCGTGATCAGTGGATCACATGGTTCACACAGGCACATGTCTAGCCTGCAGACAGCAGCATCAAAGGCAAAGACGCCGCAAGGATGTTATGGAGAGTGAATACTGTAAAAGCAATGTACTGTTGTCATGCAGCTGGAAACACACACACACACACACACACACACACACACACACACACACACACACACACACACACACACACACACACTTGGCAGGGCTGGGAGTCGAACATACACCTAACTACCCTAACACACTACAGCATGACGCATTTACAGAACGCACTACCGAGATTACTGAACACAGCACTCCCAGAGGCATACTTCTAGGTGGGTGACATCATCCGCAAAGGCAAAGACGCTGATAGGGAATGTATGTGGTGTGAGGCATCTAAAAGCATTACTGTGTCCCCAGGCAGCTGTAAGCACACACACGCACACACACACACACACACACACACACACACACACACACACACACACACACACACACACACACTTGACAGGGCTGGGAGTCGAACATACACCTAACTACCTTATCACACTACAGCATTACGCATTTACAGAATGTGCTACCAACATTACTAAGCACAGCAGTCCCAGAGGCAGACATCTAGGTATGTGTCATCATCCTCAAAGGCAAAGATGTCGGTAGGAAACTGCTGTGGTGTACGGCGTCTAAAAGCAAGACTGCATCCCCAGGCGGAAGGGAGCATGCACGCAACACACATACACTCACACACACACACACACACACACACACACACACACACACACACACACACACACACACACACACACGCACACACACAGCTAACTACCCTAACACACTACAGCATGACGCATTTACAGAACGTGCTACCGAGATTACTAAGCACAGCAGTCCCAGAGGCAGACATCTAGGTGCGTGTCATCATCCGCAAAGGCAAAGACATTGGTAGGAAACTGCTGTGGTGTGCGGTGTCTAAAAGCAAGACTGCATCCCCAGGCGGATGGGAGCATGCACGCAAACACACACACACACACACACACACACACACACACACACACACACACACACACACACACACACACACACACTTGGCAGGGCTGGGAGTCGAACATACACCTAACTACCCAAACACACTACAGCATGACGCATTTACAGAACATGCTACCGAGATTACTAAGCACAGCAGTCCCAGAAGCAGACATCTTAGTGTGTGTCATCATCCGCAAAGGCAAAGACGTCGGTAGGAAACTGCTGTGGTGTGCGACGTCTAAAAGCAAGACTGAGTCCCCAGGCGGACAGGAGCATGAGTGCAAACACACACACACACACACACACACACACACACACACACACACACACACACACACACACTCTCTGCAGGGCTGGGAGTCGAACATACACCTAACTACCCTAACACACTACAGCATGACGCATTTACAGAAAGCGCTACCGAGATTACTGAACACAGCACTCCCAGAGGCATACTTCTAGGTGGGTGACATCATCCGCAAAGGCAAGGACGCCGATAGGGAATGTATAGAGAGTGAGCAGTCTGAAAGCATATTACTGTCCCAAGGTAGACATAGACAAACACACGGCAGTGGTGTGATCAGGGCAACCAAATATCTACGGAGCACTACAACAACACTACATAGATACGGGAAGCGCCACAGACAGTACACCCTTCAAGAAAGCAACCAGTGTGTTCAATGTAGGCATCCATCGTGACATTGAAAATGGACATCTGTTGCCTGGATGACCACCATCGCTATACAGGATGTCAATGGCCATGCCCACATGCTTAGTATCACACATCTGTTTGGAATGTATTGTGTGTCCATCTATACAATGGCATACTGGGCATGCTCACACACTTAGCGATTACAAAGGGCCGTCTTGCATGCACATGGATTCTAAACACGGAAGGGCACAGTTTGGAATGTACTGTGTGTCCATCTACACAACGGTGTACTGGGCATGCTCACACACTTAGCAGTTACAAAGGGTCATCTTGCATGCACACGGATTCTAAACACGGAAGGGCGCAGTTTGGAATGTACTGTGTGTCCATCTACACAACGGTGTACTGGGCATGCTCACACACTTAGCTGTTGCAAAGGGCCATCTTGTATGCACACGGATTCTAAACACAGAATTGCACAGTATGGTATTACTGTCCCCAAGTACATGAAAGCCACTCACATGTATTGAACAGTACACACTCAGGAGCTATCACAGATGTCTCAGGTGCATATCACAGAGGTACACACCACAATCTACAATGTAGCCCTCCGACATCACCATGTCATTGAACCAGCAATACACAGCCATAAATTAACACAACACCGTGTGACTCATGACCAGTGGACTGTACATAGGTCTACAACAGCTGTGCAGACTACACATGTACTGACAGGGTTCCATCATGTGTTATGCATTGCAATGATAACACTGTACATAACCAGGTCGGCTCTACACATACCAGAGGCCCTGGGTCTTACACAGCTGTGACAGATGACTGTCGCTGTACACCAACGAACACACATGTTTGGTTATGTCATACATATAATTGCAGTGGATATGTGCATGGACCACACACACAACACATATGTACATAACATAGCTTTTGCTGTCCTCCGTGCAGACAAGTGGCTACAGCAATCATACATACGCAAATGGAAGGTGGGTCCATGGCTGTTGAATGCTAACAGTACATGAGGCAGCAATGTTGACCGAGGACACATTCCCTCTGTACTAGTTACCCATGACACCCATCATATCATACAACAGTCCATGTGTTATGTATGTCAACACACATGTCCACCAATTGCAATGCATACAAACATGGCTACATGACAGGCATGTAGGACCAACACACATATACAATCTGTAGTGTGCATGCAGCTACCATGCATGTGCAGTAGCTGATGTAAGTAACTCATCTGTGCCTAACTACAACATGCAGTTGCAATGCAGCCCCATCATTGACACCTGTATATGGTGACATACTGACAGTACGGTAGGATGTACAGCAGGTATGGATGGATATGTGTACATAAAGTGGTGATCCACCTGTGTAGATGAATGTTTGCCAGGGACAGTTCACAGGTGTGTCACACACCATCCTACCATTACATGTGCAAACAGTATGCTATGTTACCGTTACGTGACGGTGGAGACATAAAACCTGCACAGCGGTCAGGTGTCACCGACAGTACATCACTTGACATCTGTAACACTTACATCCTCCCGTGTGCATATAGCAGCACAATTGCCGAAGGTAGTGTTGGTACACATAATGCGGCCAATACTGTTGCATGTCTGTCAGATGTATCATCATATAGCAGGTGTATCATTCACAGTACTGCCATGTGTGTTTGCTTGTGTGACCATATATGCCACATATGGTGGGGAATACATCCCAATTGTTACACACCCCTGTACACTGTTGTAGAGATCTGTACATACTGCAGTGTGGAAAGCATGACATAGGCAGGTGTGGTGTGTGTATCACACACATCAGCTATCCATATGTGTATGACATTTGTGGTCTCCACAGTGTGTGTGTGTATGTAGGTATGTATGGCTGTCTGGTGCATGGAGTGAGGGTGTATGCTACCATACAGAACACACAGGATCCCTAACCCCACATGGTGATGCAGGACACTACCATGTTGATGCCATCGGTCTCAGACGCACTGGCTACCTGTACATGTTCTTTCTCTGTGTCGCGTTGTGTGGGTTCACAGTACTGTCACGGTGATGACCACATAGGCAAGGGTCCTCACCTCAACACTATGGGGTGTGCGTTATAGTGTTGTTGACCCTGTGAGTGTGAGCAGGTTCCTGTAATGTGACAGGGTATTACTGCTACGCAGTGAGGCCTCATGCTATCAAGTGGCCTCTAACATTATCATTGGCCAGACCGCTGTGTCCAACCCCTGCACCATGTCAACATACCTGTGATGTGACCTGGTATGGATGTCACGTCTGTAGCCACTGTAGCCTATTAAACTGCCCACATGCTTCTGGATCAGTATATGTGTGGACATCTGTTATATGTTAGACTTTCCAGCAGTCAGGCTGAGGCTACGTATAGCATGCTGATATTGCCATATGTGCCTGTGAGTACTCCACAGTTACACATGGGAGACTGCAAACAGTGCTACCTGTAGGCACATGCAAGTAGATCATAAGGAGGGAACTAGGGCATCATTACCAACATGCTGTTACTGTTGTTACCGAGACACATACTGTGAACATATAACAATGCATGCTAAACCTGTACTACATGGTATGTCTGGTGCGTGTCAACAGTACACAACTAATGTAATATACACGTCTCACACTATTCACACACAACTAATGTAATATACACTTCTCTCACTATTCTTACACAACTAAGGTAATATACACTTCTCACTATTCTGTACACCCTGTGCATCAGACCATTTGAGCATGTCCCTGCACCAATGGTGTGGATGACAGGGATGCAGCACAGGCTTCATCATATGCACAGGGTGATAATGTTTGCCAGGGGCATAGGCTGCACCAATGGATGACATCTTGTGTGTGGGTAAGGGCCAGTGATATGATTGGACATGTCTGTTCAGTATGCATGTGGGTGTTGTGGTGCCCTACAGATGTCTTTGCTGTGTGCATGTATGTGTGCACACAGTTCTGCCTTTTGTGAGGCCTACACAGGGTATTATTGACAGCTCCAGATTGTACAGACCAGGTTGTACAGCTCACAGTGTTCGGCCACATGACCTGTGCCTGCCAGGGGTTGCAAGGGCACTACCAGGCGGAGGTACAGCTTGGCTACTGTCCAACGACACATGTCCACTGGAACCGTGTCCCTGCTGGGAACGTCCAGGGCCACGTCCACGTGGCTTGCTGTGTCCTGGTGTGGACAGCGCAGCACCAGCTGCACTGCTACTGCTACCAGCACTATCGGAGCGGGCACGTGAGGTGGCACGCTCACGTTGACCTGCACTAGGTGGAGTAGCTGGACTACGTCCATGTGGCCTACCCCTCACTCCTACCAGATGTTCCAGCACAGACAGATCACGCTCGCGGATTGCCATGCCACGGTCAAGTATTCCGACCATGTCACCCAATCGCCTGTCCAGAACATCAACAATCTGCTGTTGAGCATTTGCCAATGCCTGGATGTTGTCATTTAGGGTATGGATAGCAGCCCTCTGCAGCCTCTGCCCTTCTCTGTTCTGCTGTTCAGCATGTGCCTGTGCCGCCATTACAGTCTGGAACATGCGTCTGGTGATACCAGCTGCTGCGCTCTGTCCTGCAGGTGCATGTCTGCCAAAGGTCCTCCTACAAGTAGCACCGGCCACATGCCTGTGTGGCACATCTGCAGTCATTACACTGACACCATGGTGTGTAGACACACCTTCTGTAGCCACCACACATTCCTGTTCCATGCTAACAGACGCTGACTGTCCTTCCTCTATGGCCACTGGTGATGAGGTATGTGTTGGCAGCAGAACTGTGTGCGAGGATGAGGGGGACATAGCTGGGATGGCAACCATTGGCACAGATTCAGCCCCTGACAACCCTGCCTGTACCTCATGCATATGTTCATCACTGCTAATATCTGTGGGGACACTAACATCAGATGGACCGCAGGTGGGTAACACACCTACATCACCTGTAAATGCAAAGAAAGACTCTAATGTACAATAGACACACACACACACACACACACACACACACACACACACACACACACACACACACACACACACACACACACACACACACACACACACACACACACACACACACACAGACACACACACACACACACACACACACACACACACACACACACACACACACACACACACACACACACACACACACACACACACACACCATGCATGTGATTTGACAGATGGCATGCAGTATGCCTGTGATACAGCAGAGGGCATGCAGCTCAGACATTAATAGTGTTAGTAAGCATACCTCCCTGGGGTGCACACTACAGCAAGCAGGTGTCATATCAGTAGCCATGCAGTTCACACAATCATGGTAGTATGCATGCATCCCCGTGATACACCATGTGGACCAGAACAGGATAACAGTACACATGGCTGATGTGACCTTGACATGTAATCTGCTGAGGTGTGCATTAACATGCATACATGTCTGACACAATGGTGTCCTGACACATGTACAGCATTGTAATGGGCATCACACTGCGGTGTTGTCTGTATGCCCTACAGATAGAATGCATGTTTAGCAAATGTGCATGAGCATGGAAGGGTAGTGTGAACCATCTACATTGCTATACAGTGTGAAGTACAGACACTGTGCCATTGTACAATGCATAATATGTACACATTGCATAGCCATAACTGCATGCATACCCATGACATAACTGTGGATTGTGACCCACGATGCTGAGGTGTATACACACCAAACCATGCTGTGTCAAGTGGCAGGTCACTGGAGGACCTACAGATGACATCCCTGCACAACAACTACAGGGTCTTAGCTGCCTGGCAACCATGTCCACACATAGCGGACATGTCAATTCACCATTTCCCACATGACATTGATGTACCACACACACGAGGTGCACAGCTAACGGTGATGTCCTACAGCAGCAAGGAAAATGTACAGTATCTGTGGCCTGATGTGGTGTCAATGTCTGTGGAAGCTGTACAGGTGACTACTGTCATGCTATGACACAGTCGTGATGTTCAACAGATCTTATATGGTAGACTTCAGTGACACCTCCACTAGCTGTGCACAAGCTTTTAGGATGTCCAGTGTACCACATCAACTGTATAATCAGTCAACTAAGGCTATAGTTGGACCATGTGTGGACAATGTGCAACAGGGTGTATACACATCACATCTACTGTGTGGCTACGTGTCTCTGGCCATCCCCCATGGCCATGTATGCACATGTGTTGACCAAATGTGTGTGATGGCCATCTATCTCACATGTCTGTGTTGTCCCATATGATATACACCCATAGATGTCAGATATGTCACCATCCACAGGGCTATACAGACAACGGGTTGTATGTTTGGTATGTGGGGTATGGGTCATGGGATAGTGTGACAATATTGCAGCCAGAACACTATGTGTCTGGGACATGTCAGATGGCACATCACAATGTGTGCACCCAATGCAGGGGCATATAACACAATGGTGACACCTGTGGGCTGCCCATATCACAGCTCACTGTGTGGTACTGTTTGTGTACCACACATGTTGTTCCAATGCATACTACATATGCCTCCATTGTAGAACACCTCCACCATTGTATGCACAGCTGACCACACATGTAGCAATGACAACTACTGTGGTTTCAAGTCGGTGTATCATTTTGTTTGTATATATTGCACATGGGTGGCCTGTGTGAATGATGGGTGATGCGACCTGTATATCGTGACTGGAATGAACATCAAGTGTGCAACTGTTAAATGGCCACATGACAAATAGATCTATGCTTTAACATGCCTGATACTGAAGACAGTCTCACCTGCAATGGACTCATGTCTGTGCGGCATGCCAGAGGTACCTGTATAGGGGTGACACAGCAGTATGAACATTATCCATGACTGTATAACAGCCACAGGGTGCACTGTGCATGTTAACACATTCGCCTATATAATAGCATATAGTATGCACATGTGTGCATACACAGGGTAGCATACTGTAGTATGCAGCATGTGTGTCCACATACCTTGCATATGTTGTTACTTTACATAATGTACAGTGACACATGCAACTAATGGGATATAATAGCCATATGTGCAGTACTAACTTACCAGGCAACTCCAGGCTCATCGGTTGGGAGACACCCACCTCCACGATGGCAGTTAGTGTGTGTGGATGCTGTTCTGAGGGTGTCCCCAGACTGGCCAGTAGCTCCTCGGTGTGTGTGAGTGGGGGCTGGGTTCGTGGCCCACAACCTGTTCCACCTTGTTCCCTGGCAATTGCAGTGGCACGCTGTTTTGCATGTTGTATCAAGTCCGTGCAGTGTCTGCGCACCTGCTGGTAGGTGCAGTTATGGCCACCCCCATCGTTGACCCTCCTGCGTAGATCCTGCCACAGGTTGTCCCACTGCTGGGCATGCTGTGGCACATGGCTGAACAACACCTTGTAGTTCTCATGGAGGTACAGGATGAGGACATCATCCTCCTGGCGGCTGTATGCTGGAAGGCGTGCACGAGGCATTATCTGTTAGACATAATGATGGTGACTGGTCACAGTTTCAGAGATATACAGAGATACTGCTGCACATACATTTCTATGACATCTAGTACATCTGCACAGTAATCTTTGCAAATCATCATGACACTGACACGACTGACGTGTTTGTGTCACACACATGTAACACCCATTAGGCATTGGATATCATCACCATATATGTGTGTCACCTCATTACATTGTTCATACTCCATGTGAATGCTGTCTTGATGTGGGCATGTCTATTTGCCTGCACTGGTGTTCTTACCTATCTGCACATGCCTGGATGTGTCCACGGTAATGCTGTTGACCATGATGCTGTGTATATGTCACATATCAACACAGACACAGCCTTAATGGACTTGAGCAGTGACAATGCACACATACGCATGGACACCTGCACATGCATGTGTTTTGCCATATACATCTACACAGCACTGTACAGCTGTTCAACATCCTGCCATGGATTGCCTGTGTTGCACATGTGATAGACATGGGCCAATGGCTAGTCGGACGTTATCAACCAAAGCATGTACGGGCAAGGTTTCCTAGCTGTAACAGACAGACAGTATGCCACCGCGAGGTGCATCAGTGCCACATTACTGATCCGGACAGTTAATACTACATCTACCATGTGGCCATCACACCATGTATGACTGGGATGACATGTGCAGCTTTGATGGACAGGGTTGCATGGTTTAGCGGGAGTATGTCACATGTATGGCACAGGGATATGTCCAGCATGTGGCGATCCAAGTATTAGGATGGTGGCTGTCCATGATGTATGTATTACAGATCAGGATATGGACATGTAGCATGTCCATCATCATGGTGTAGCAAATGTCTTTATGCAAGGTAGACAGCATGCTGCATAGTGGAGGTGAGGATTGTGAAGGCTGGTATCGCCCATCCACGCATGGCCATTACCCCTTAAAGGTGATATGTGATCCAATATTGGTCACCCCAGTGCTGTATATGCCTGTCCAATGATCTCCGTGCTCATGGATGGCACCCTGTCATGACATGGGTACCTGTTATGACTACCCAAGGGCCTGGAGATGTCACCAAGGCAGGGAGGTGTACTGCACAGCACCATCCCTTACACAGTGTCCATAATGTTGACCACAGCCTAGGTGGTAGTTCATGGGTACAGGGATGTTCACCTAGCGGTGACAATGCTGATATCATCCATCAGAATGTGCACATATGTCACACACCTCACCCACACAGCCCATTCTGTATGTTGTTCACAACACTGACACAGCTATTCCTCATAGATCATGGCCATTCACATCCTTACATACACAGATGCCTAACATTTGTCTGTGTGGTATGGGCTACAATGAGGGTGGAGTACAACACATTAACCCTGTTCTACTGTAGCTGGCACTGGTGTGATATGCACATGTCACTCTGGCACCTTTTGTAGTTGTGAGTCTGTCAACAGGCCACTGGTAGAACACTCCTGTGACATACAAAGGTATTTGTAATCAAACATCCGTACTGTCTTGTACATCTGTACTGCTAACATCTACAGTGATAATGGTTCATGGACATGCACACCATACTCAGCAGGGTTATAGTGCAGTGCCACCCATTATGACTGTCGTCACCCACTTGTGAGTTGATATTATCCAACACCCTGTCTGTATTGTATGGTCATGCTAGGCACTTGTTCAGAACTTATGAGCATGTCATGAGCTACTGATTAATATAGCACCCATTCCACGCCATTTCCCACAGGAACACTGGCTGTCCTAAAATTTCCAGCTTGCTTATGGTACAACAGCTGTTGTACACACGTAACGCACATAGCCTGTGAGACATGGTTGTATATACAGGCATGTCCAACTGTCACGTACCAGTGCTATTGCCTGTCTATATGATGGATATGTCGTAAATGTGGCAATAGAGCAATTGTCTCATGTACACATTCAATGCTCACCTCCCAACATGACACTACAGACTGTGGGGGATGCGCTTATGCAGCCCTGCTGGGGGTAATGCTGTCACCAACCCTGACTGCACCTGACAGTCATGTGGGGATGTGTAACATTCGCAACACACCCCACTCATCACATAGTCTCAAATGATCTCCACCACAGGCCACACATACGAGGACAACTTGTGCAGTACCTCTCCATACTCTGTGTAGGCACCAGAGGCAAGCTCCATCACGGAACACATCACCAACTTATAGCCCACAGACTCATGTGTGCCCATCACATACAGCCAATAGGGTGTTATAACATACACAACACACCAGTCATAGGTGACTCTGTAGGCGGTCACACTGCAGTTCCACACAGCAGGCTACACAAGGCGATAGTCACTTACATCTTGCTGTCGGGTAACTGGTTCTGCAACATAACCTATGCACCCATGCCACACCTCACCAGGTACAATGTGACTGTCATTGTCCATGTTAGTGTGACTGCCCTGAGATGCCACTTCACAGACTACGTGTGCAGGGACATGCAATAGCTCACCAGTCTTGTAGCCCTGAAAGTGTGGGCCTAGCCCTGGGGAGCATTATGCATTCATCCGGACCTGATACCACTGTACAATGACTGACTGTGTCACTTCAACAGTTGCCTATGCTTCAGCTGTCATTCCACAGGCATCTGGTATCTGTCCGCTTTGACTGACCTGGTCAAACACAATGATGACCTGCACTTGTCAGCCCTGGGAGTGCAGCTCACATGTAAGGCTCTTGCTGCTTTTATACTGCCTGTCTTGCACAGTTTCCAATAACAGTCTCCGCAGAACGGGAACTGGCAAGCAAGACATGGGGTCATGTGACACATTGCTTGCATCTTCCTCTGTGATGCACGCAGGCAAGGCACACCTTATAATGCACCACTCCAATATCTCTGCAGTGACTGGGACCTGCCTCTAGGCTCTGCAGAGCACACCTGCAATGACAGGTTATAGACAGACCATACCTTTCAGGCACATACCTGGACCGGCACACCCACAGCTGAGGTGTTCCCATATCCCACTATGTTGTACACACATCCTGGCTAGTTACTTAGCACAATGCATCAGAGGTGCTCCACGTGCAACTAACTGTGTCCAGAACCGCTATACACATTGTAACAAGCTACAGATTCAACAACATACCCCATGGTTACCAGACCTCATTTGTTGGTGTACTGGACAGTAGGGCTCAGACAGCAACTACTGATGTGTGACTGACACTACCCCACACTTAACTGGGATAGCCACTCATGTACCGACACATCCATGAGTCATAACCTCCACTCGGCTGGATCAACCCATACACACCACCTCCAAGACCAACATTAACCTTGACATGAACACTACCAACATGTGACTGGTGTTCCACACCTGGGGTTATCCCTCATTGGTGGATTCCGAACATATGCTAATCAACCTTGTTAGCCACATCCCGGCACCACACCCTTCACGGCATACACAGTACATGAGTACTACAACACCTACTACAGACATCTTATGACAACGGTTGTTAACGTCATGACACCCGTGCAAATGGACAATGCACATACAAATGCTGAAACATACCCCAGTGCACTTCATTAGCATGTACATGACTGCATAGATCATGCTATTCCACACAGAGCCATGATGGTACACACCAGATAACAGACGCCACTCTGGTGGTCAAGTTCCATGGACATAATGTACAACAACAGGTGGAGGCTGTTGCACAGTGGTGTACAATCCCATGGGTGGGGTAGCTCACTGGTTAGCCTCGGTAGGGCCACGGGATCCCTCATCACATACTCCAAGACTAGCTACATAAACATTACTGCGACACATTCCGGGGTGTACCACAAGGCATTATGGTGGTATGTCAGTAGTCGATGGCAACACCCACATCTGCTCTCACATAAAACAGTCACTCAGGAACATTACAGACCCAGGTGATGTTGGCAACATGTTGGCGGATGGATTCAATGCTAACATTACACCCTCTCACTCACTACAGGGCCACAATCCATGCAGGAACATTGTAGTGTCCCTGCAGTCACACCTACACAGTACTAACCTGCACTCTATATGTCCTGGGACACTGGCCCCATGTCACCTTTAAAAATGTCCCAGGCTGTGATGTCCACAAACCTCTGAATGACATGTCTCCCCACTAGGCCACCATATTCAGTAATAGCCTTGTATCAGACATTGTGGCCCTGAATGGCACACAGCAACATTTATCACACTCCACACAGGTGGCACCACAATGCACGAGTGGGACTATAGTCCTACACACCTGACTGGACTGTTATGCATGGCTATGGGGCACATCATCAAGGACGTCATTCACAGAGACATTGTTGGGCTCGGTCCTTTGATGCCACCGGGTTGGACTTGTTAGGGCCAGAGCATGGCCCCTACACCTGGTAGACTCCTTTCATACAGTTACCAGGGTAGTTGATGATGGTACAGGAGTCCACACATCCTACATTGTCCTCTCATTGCCTTTCAGCACCGTTCTCCATTCTGGTATTGACAACATACACATCCACCTGCAAATTGTACCCTATGTCTCAGGATGTTATGCAACGTGGCTCATGGACGGACACACACAATGAGGGTAGCATACCATAGTACCTACTGCATTTCAGTTACATTTGGCATACCACAGTCCTCAGTCATTGGGCCCCTCATGTTCAGTATATGCTTCCCTGAGGTACAGGCTAGCACAGAGGGACTTTCCCTGCTTAGCTTTACAAACCCCTGTATACAAAGTGCCATGATTGATCCACCAGCTGATACTGACTCCATCCATACGTGTGTCACTGTGACAGATACCTGATATGAATATCATGGCCTCAAGTTGCATGACACAAGGTGCATGAACATCACATTTGCATTACACCATTCACCCACTGACTATCACATAGGTGGTAGTCCCCTACATACATGTCATATTGTACATGTTTGTAGTACACACGTATGTCGCACCCACTCCTGTGGTTACCGTATTGCCACTGTGGCGTGGATATCCTTCTACGTAGCCACACTTATCTGTACTGGGTGTGTAGCTGGTACATAGGCACCGATCGTACCTCTGAACTCAAGACTTCTACACACATTCAAGGGTACACCACCCCATTTAGGGTGTACCTTACACAACAGCTACAGCTTTACATACCACACCATTAACACGCCATGATGTTTATTGAGCTCCAACAGTTAAAGTATGCGGCTGAACTACGGACACCACATCTGTACACATTTGCATACTACATACTCAGGGGTGACCTCTGCTGAACAGACAGAGCCCATGTCCACAACAATATTAATGGATATACTCCACATACGCGACATAAGCAAAAGCCACTGTGAGCAACATGCTCATGGATATGTGCACACACGCAACAATGAGTGGGATGTGCTTGAGGGTTACATTCCCAAACTGGACACTCACAATGCTTTGGAACATGAGTCCTATGTACATCACGCAGGGACACTCAGTAGCACTGTTCATGTGATACCTCCCTTGGTGGTTGAGAGACACATGTACGCCAGGGATCACTGCAGTGGCTGTACTGTGCAGAGGTGCAGGAAACACATGGCTCTGCTGTTCACAGGACACTACCCTAGAGAGGTGCCACTGGTGCGAACACTGTAGTTTTGCTTACACATAGACTTGTCAGACTGCATAGTACCTCACTATGAACCTGTGAAGCTATTACATATCCTTTGTGCATGGTTACTTGGTAGCCCTTCCATTTAGATTAGCTATCATGCTATTGCAATGTCCCATGCCTACAAGCCATATGTATCCTGTTATTGTACATGCCAATAGACAATGCCTTTGGTATGCATGATATGCCCGTTATGCTGTGTAGAATATCTGACATATCTACCTACAATACTATACATTACACATATTTCACATAGTATCCCATAATGCAAAGCATACTTGCACAGCGGGACCACCTTAGACATGTCATTGTCGTTATATGCCCATACACATGCCTACTGTGACAGTATATCAACATATACTATCCCCTGCTATGGCACGTACTTGTTGGACATTCCCTACCACTGACAGCGGGTTGTATGGAATTGTTCTGTTTAAAGCCCTCATGTAGCATCCCTTGTGGTGTCTGTGATGTGTACCTTGTGGCCCACTGCTGGGCCAGTTTCTACATGCGTTAGTATGCTCAGCAAGACATCACTACATAAATACCTTTTCCCACTTTATGCATTGCGGACACTTTTAATTAATGCAAACCAGGCTATACATACAGTAAATAATTAATAAAAAACATGTTATACATAAACTTACATACCGAGTATTCTACATACCTTGTTATCGTTACGGATTTTCGTCTCTATCTCTCTCACACTGATTAAACAGGTATTTTGTATGAGCGTACAGTTTGAATGTCTGGCAAGTCATCCTTATATACGTCGATACCTGTAACATGTGGTTTCCTCCTGCCAATTGGTGTTCCTGAGTGACTAATTACTTGCATATCGGCTGTGCAGCTACTCCATTCGCCAATTACACGGCAACAGTGGGGTATAATTGAATTCTCCACTTGGGCATTGCCCATTTGCCCTACCTTCGGGGAGACAGTCTGAATTGTGTTTTGTTATGTGTATTTGCAACTGCTATGCATAGAGACAATTATATTTTGGATTCATGTCCCCCGTGGATTGTGTGTGACAGCTAGAGTATGTAGTTCAACATGTGGGTGTTCCTGTCATCCCAACGTCTGATAACGGACTATTGCAAACAAAACCTGTAACATCGCTGTTTGTTCCATTATATAACGGCTGTAATTTTGCATGGCGCCTTTAATTGTGTCTCTCACAAGGTATGTTGATGGTTCTGCAGATGTAATTGACTAACTGGATGTTTGTGCTGCTATTACAGTCTGTATTGCTATAGTTTCTAGTGTGGGGGATGTCGGTGGGTGTACGTAGCATATACAGGTTTGTGGGGCTTGCATTTCTACATATTCCATATATATGTGTGTGGGCTCTGTCCCTAATTAAAGAGCTATCAGTTAGTAGACTTATGTTACGGGACTGTACATTGGGCCGTTGTTAATTGGTTAGTATAGTATGCAGGTGAGGTTGATACTTCCATACCTCCGGAATTGCAGCGATATGTAAAGGGATATGTCTAAATGACAGCTATCCCATGTATTTCTGTCCCAGATATTTGCAGTCATTGCGGTTGTGTTGGTAACAGAAACTCTTTGCCATGGGTTGCCACCTTTTCATATGGCCATTGTTGGACACTTCTTAAGGACGACAGCGGTGTTTACAGGCCAACACATAGCCACGGTCAGTACACAGGTTAGCCCATACTTTTATCCTCAATACATACTTATTGTGGGACTTTGGCTACTTATCATATTGCATGTAACATTTACGTTTCTTACATACACGCATAACTATTTCATGCAACTATTACATTATATATGGGACATATTAATGTCCAACAATCGGACATTTGCCCTTTGTAATGTTTTATGTCAGGACACACCTGCCCAGGGAGGGGCTGTCCCTCTAATGTGGGACAGGTGGTAACCGTATGCCTACGGCTAGCTATACCCACACCTACCATAATGATCTACCTCTGAGTTGGCACTAACAGACACATGATGCGGACACACACACACATTACAGTCACACGGAGACACACATGGCACCCTCAACACAAACATACACAGACTACGGCACTCACAAACACAGTTGAACACAGTACCTACGTGGACCGCAACACCGCAGTGGTAACTAAATGTCCCTTCATATCATCATACTATTACTCACGGTTGTACTGCTCCGGTACTGTGTTCTTTCGGTCTTTCAGCCTCGTGGTTACGCATGTCGGTATGTTACACATTCCATAGTTGGCGGTATCCTATTTATTTGTACCTCCAAGGTGTTATGAATGTCGTTGACCTATCTATATATATTTGCAGATATTGCTGAATCCGTATATATCAACATATATCACTCTATCGCCCTTTCTATCTGTATTATATATATGTATATATGTGTACATATATATATATATATATATATATATATATATATATATATATATATATATGACGGGGAAAGTGACAGGCAAGCTACACCTTTCATTGTGTACTTGTTGGTGTATACTGTTTCCTGGACTCGCACGCTTTGTGTCTGTACCTGTCACATTACACACCTGCAGTAGGTTAGGGTTACCAGCTGTCCCACTCTGCGTGGACAGTCCTCTTTGGGCAGTTGTGTCCTGCAAAATATTTGTGAACATGGCAAATGTCCTGAGATTTTAGAACATACTTATTTCCTATAGTTTATGTAATAGTTGCATAAAACAGTTATTCTGTATCTGAACCACCTATATGTTCTAGAAACAGAATAAGTAAGTAAACATTACAAGACTGAGCTTTTATCTATGCAAACGGTGAAGTTCTGAATTTCGTACTGGCCGGGTGTATGTGTCGGCCTGCAAACATCTGACGTATGTCCCACATTGGTCATTTGAAGAGGTGGCAACCCTACCATAGGTACATCTTGGCTAGCAATAGTGTTAGGTGATTCTATACATGATTGCGTGTTCTACTCCTGGCAGTGGTTGTTTTACCCTTCAGAGCAGGTGCTATTCGTACAGGGGTTATTAATGCTGGTTTCACCTGTTCTGGACATCATTGACCGTGATCTGCGATATTAGGAGAAGCTTATCCCTGTTTTGCATATCCATATAGTCATATTTAAACGCCGCTTACCAGCAGTGGGCAATGCATATTCCAGCTAGCACCAACGTGTGCTACACATATGATCTGATGACCTGCATCCGCATGCATTACCGTGCCTTCAGGATTACGTTACATCCTTGCAGGATGTGGGACTGGGGAACATGCAAGATGGTCACTGCATTTAACACATGGCCATCTGGGATTTGTACATGTGTTATGTCGTTTTGTACATATGGCTGTTACTCCATACTGCACTCACATGGGTAACTCAGTTAGTTTACATATTGATGAGTCCAGTTATTGGTATGTCCATGTGATGTTTACTGGATGTGCTCCGGCATTGGGTATGTATATCACAGTGAGCCACACACGATACTGTGCTACACCTTCATACGACCGTAGGTGGAGCATGCTGGGGTGACGTATACCTGTCATGGGTACACCCCATGCCTTGACACAACATCCATGATTATATTATGTGGAGCCCTCATTAACGCAGCAGGGACTCCATGCTGAGTGTGTGCAGAACAGTGCTTACACACATGTGCTCCCACAATTGCCTCTTCTCCACTGCGACAGTTGGTTACTTGATGTTGTGGTGACAGCGGACACTGTTTGCCCCGTTTGGTGTATGGCCACTGACAATCGGGCCGTACCCACCGAAGTACCTGGGAACCTATACACACAGCACCACCATATGCTGATAGGCGCATGTACTGTTCAGGTGTTGACATTCCGTGTTCCAATAGCTGTTGTGTGTACAATGTTTGAGGGCTGCCTATGTAGGATTCACACAGTGGGCCACCTATACATTACAATTTACAGGTGGTCGTGTTTGTGTGCCATCCATTTTACTGTGTATGCAGGTGGAGTGGTGCGTCAGTCTGTAGGGGCCTACACTGTCAGAGTATGTGCTATACGTTCCCTCTTTGCCAAGGCATAGGCATATTGGGCATGCCTCCATCTGCCTACTGGGGCTGACACAGCGTGTTCATGGTCTGAATCCCCTTCCTTTTGGCCCTTTTTGGGATGGGGGCCCCCTTGGACCATGCTGTGTATATGTCACATATCAACACAGACACAGCCTTAATGGACTTGAGCAGTGACAATGCACACATACGCATGGACACCTGCACATGCATGTGTTTTGCCATATACATCTACACAGCACTGTACAGCTGTTCAACATCCTGCCATGGATTGCCTGTGTTGCACATGTGATAGACATGGGCCAATGGCTAGTCGGACGTTATCAACCAAAGCATGTACGGGCAAGGTTTCCTAGCTGTAACAGACAGACAGTATGCCACCGCGAGGTGCATCAGTGCCACATTACTGATCCGGACAGTTAATACTACATCTACCATGCGGCCATCACACCATGTATGACTGGGATGACATGTGCAGCTTTGATGGACAGGGTTGCATGGTTTAGCGGGAGTATGTCACATGTATGGCACAGGGATATGTCCAGCATGTGGCGATCCAAGTATTAGGATGGTGGCTGTCCATGATGTATGTATTACAGATCAGGATATGGACATGTAGCATGTCCATCATCATGGTGTAGCAAATGTCTTTATGCAAGGTAGACAGCATGCTGCATAGTGGAGGTGAGGATTGTGAAGGCTGGTATCGCCCATCCACGCATGGCCATTACCCCTTAAAGGTGATATGTGATCCAATATTGGTCACCCCAGTGCTGTATATGCCTGTCCAATGATCTCCGTGCTCATGGATGGCACCCTGTCATGACATGGGTACCTCGTATGACTACCCAAGGGGCCTGGAGATGTCACCAAGGCAGGGAGGTGTACTGCACAGCACCATCCCTTACACAGTGTCCATAATGTTGACCACAGCCTAGGTGGTAGTTCATGGGTAGAGGGATGTTCACCTAGCGGTGACAATGCTGATATCATCCATCAGAATGTGCACATATGTCACACACCTCACCCAAACAGCCCATTCTGTATGTTGTTCCCAACACTGACACAGCTATTCCTCATAGATCATGGCCATTCACATCCTTACATACACAGATGCCTAACATTTGTCTGTGTGGTATGGGCTACAATGAGGGTGGAGTACAACACATTAACCCTGTTCTACTGTAGCTGGCACTGGTGTGATATGCACATGTCACTCTGGCACCTTTTGTAGTTGTGAGTCTGTCAACAGGCCACTGGTAGAACACTCCTGTGACATACAAAGGTATTTGTAATCAAACATCCGTACTGTCTTGTACATCTGTACTGCTAACATCTACAGTGATAATGGTTCATGGACATGCACACCATACTCAGCAGGGTTATAGTGCAGTGCCACCCATTATGACTGTCGTCACCACTTGTGAGTTGATATTATCCAACACCCTATCTGTATTGTATGGTCATGCTAGGCACTTGTTCAGAACTTATGAGCATGTCATGAGCTACTGATTAATATAGCACCCATTCCACACCATTTCCCACAGGAACACTGGCTGTCCTAAAATTTCCAGCTTGCTTATGGTACAACAGCTGTTGTACACACGTAACGCACATATCCTGTGAGACATGGTTGTATATACAGGCATGTCCAACTGTCACGTACCAGTGCTATTGCCTGTCTATATGATGGATATGTCGTACATGTGGCAATAGAGCAATTGTCTCATGTACACATTCAATGCTCACCTCCCAACATACGACACTACAGACTGTGGGGGATGCGCTTATGCAGCCCTGCTGGGGGTAATGCTGTCACCAACCCTGACTGCACCTGACAGTCATGTGGGGATGTGTAACATTCGCAACACACCCCACTCATCACATAGTCTCAAATGATCTCCACCACAGGCCACACATACGAGGACAACTTGTGCAGTACCTCTCCATACTCTGTGTAGGCACCAGAGGCAAGCTCCATCACGGAACACATCACCAACTTATAGCCCACAGACTCATGTGTGCCCATCACATACAGCCAATAGGGTGTTATAACATACACAACACACCAGTCATAGGTGACTCTGTAGGCGGTCACACTGCAGTTCCACACAGCAGGCTACACAAGGCGATAGTCACTTACATCTTGCTGTCGGGTAACTGGTTCTGCAACATAACCTATGCACCCATGCCACACCTCACCAGGTACAATGTGACTGTCATTGTCCATGTTAGTGTGACTGCCCTGAGATGCCACTTCACAGACTACGTGTGCAGGGACATGCAATAGCTCACCAGTCTTGTAGCCCTGAAAGTGTGGGCCTAGCCCTGGGGAGCATTATGCATTCATCCGGACCTGATACCACTGTACAATGACTGACTGTGTCACTTCAACAGTTGCCTATGCTTCAGCTGTCATTCCACAGGCATCTGGTATCTGTCCGCTTTGACTGACCTGGTCAAACACAATGATGACCTGCACTTGTCAGCCCTGGGAGTGCAGCTCACATGTAAGGCTCTTGCTGCTTTTATACTGCCTGTCTTGCACAGTTTCCAATAACAGTCTCCGGCAGAACGGGAACTGGCAAGCAAGACATGGGGTCATGTGACACATTGCTTGCATCTTCCTCTGTGATGCACGCAGGCAAGGCACACCTTATAATGCACCACTCCAATATCTCTGCAGTGACTGGGACCTGCCTCTAGGCTCTGCAGAGCACACCTGCAATGACAGGTTATAGACAGACCATACCTTTCAGGCACATACCTGGACCGGCACACCCACAGCTGAGGTGTTCCCATATCCCACTATGTTGTACACACATCCTGGCTAGTTACTTAGCACAATGCATCAGAGGTGCTCCACGTGCAACTAACTGTGTCCAGAACCGCTATACACATTGTAACAAGCTACAGATTCAACAACATACCCCATGGTTACCAGACCTCATTTGTTGGTGTACTGGACAGTAGGGCTCAGACAGCAACTACTGATGTGTGACTGACACTACCCCACACTTAACTGGGATAGCCACTCATGTACCGACACATCCATGAGTCATAACCTCCACTCGGCTGGATCAACCCATACACACCACCTCCAAGACCAACATTAACCTTGACATGAACACTACCAACATGTGACTGGTGTTCCACACCTGGGGTTATCCCTTCATTGGTGGATTCCGAACATATGCTAATCAACCTTGTTAGCCACATCCCGGCACCACACCCTTCACGGCATACACAGTACATGAGTACTACAACACCTACTACAGACATCTTATGACAACGGTTGTTAACGTCATGACACCCGTGCAAATGGACAATGCACATACAAATGCTGAAACATACCCCAGTGCACTTCATTAGCATGTACACGACTGCATAGATCATGCTATTCCACACAGAGCCATGATGGTACACACCAGATAACAGACGCCACTCTGGTGGTCAAGTTCCATGGACATAATGTACAACAACAGGTGGAGGCTGTTGCACAGTGGTGTACAATCCCATGGGTGGGGTAGCTCACTGGTTAGCCTCAGTAGGGCCACGGGATCCCTCATCACATACTCCAAGACTAGCTACATAAACATTACTGCAACACATTCCGGGGTGTACCACAAGGCATTATGGTGGTATGTCAGTAGTCGATGGCAACACCCACATCTGCTCTCACATAAAACAGTCACTCAGGAACATTACAGACCCAGGTGATGTTGGCAACATGTTGGCGGATGGATTCAATGCTAACATTACACCCTCTCACTCACTACAGGGCCACAATCCATGCAGGAACATTGTGGTGTCCCTGCAGTCACACCTACACAGTACTAACCTGCACTCTATATGTCCTGGGACACTGGCCCCATGTCACCTTTAAAAATGTCCCAGGCTGTGATGTCCACAAACCTCTGAATGACATGTCTCCCCACTAGGCCACCATATTCAGTAATAGCCTTGTATCAGACATTGTGGCCCCTGAATGGCACACAGCAACATTTATCACACTCCACACAGGTGGCACCACAATGCACGAGTGGGACTATAGCCCTACACACCTGACTGGACTGTTCTGCATGGCTATGGGGCACATCATCAAGGACGTCATTCACAGAGACATTGTTGGGCTCCGGTCCTTTGATGCCACCCGGGTTGGACTTGTTAGGGCCAGAGCATGGCCCCTACACCTGGTAGACTCCTTTCATACAGTTACCAGGGTAGTTGATGATGGTACAGGAGTCCACACATCCTACATTGTCCTCTCATTGCCTTTCAGCACCGTTCTCCATTCTGGTATTGACAACATACACATCCACCTGCAAATTGTACCCTATGTCTCAGGATGTTATGCAACGTGGCTCATGGACGGACACACACAATGAGGGTAGCATACCATAGTACCTACTGCATTTCAGTTACATTTGGCATACCACAGTCCTCAGTCATTGGGCCCCTCATGTTCAGTATATGCTTCCCTGAGGTACAGGCTAGCACAGAGTGACTTTCCCTGCCTAGCTTTACAAACCCCTGCATACAAAGCACCATGATTGATCCACCAGCTGATACTGACTCCATCCATATGTGTGTCACTGTGACAGATACCTGATATGAATATCATGGCCTCAAGCTGCATGACACAAGGTGCATGAACATCACATTTGCATTATACCATTCACCCACTGACTATCACATAGGTGGTAGTCCCCTACATACATGTCACATTGTACATGTTTGTAGTACACGTATGTCGCACCCACTCCTGTGGTTACCGTATTGCCACTGTGGTGTGGATATCCTTCTACGTAGCCACACTTATCTGTACTGGGTGTGTAGCTGGTACATAGGCACCGATTGTACCTCTGAACTCAAGACTTCTACACACATTCAAGGGTACACCACCCCATTTAGGGTGTACCTTACACAACAGCTACAGCTTTACATACCACACCATTAACACGCCATGATGTTTATTGAGCTCCAACAGTTAAAGTATGCGGCTGAACTACGGACACCACATCTGTACACATTTGCATACTACATACTCAGGGGTGACCTCTGCTGAACAGACAGAGCCCATGTCCATAACAATATTAATGGATATACTCCACATACGCGACATAAGCAAAAGCCACTGTGAGCAACATGCTCATGGATATGTGCACACACGCAACAATGAGTGGGATGTGCTTGAGGGTTACATTCCCAAACTGGACACTCACCATGCTTTGGAACATGAGTCCTATGTACATCACGCAGGGACACTCAGTAGCACTGTTCATGTGATACCTCCCTTGGTGGTTGAGAGACACATGTACGCCAGGGATCACTGCAGTGGCTGTACTGTGCAGAGGTGCAGGTAACACATGGCTCTGCTGTTCACAGGACACTACCCTAGAGAGGTGCCACTGGTGCGAACACTGTAGTTGTGCTTACACATAGACTTGTCAGACTGCATAGTACCCCACTATGAACCTGTGAAGCTATTACATGTCCTTTGTGCATGGTTACTTGGTAGCCCTTCCATTTAGATTAGCTATCATGCTATTGCAATGTCCCATGCCTACAAGCCATATGTATCCTGTTATTGTACATGCCAATAGACAATGCCTTTGGTATGCATGATATGCCCGTTATGCTGTGTAGAATATCTGACATATCTACCTACAATACTATACATTACACATATTTCACATAGTATCCCATAATGCAAAGCATACTTGCACAGCGAGACCACCTTAGACATGTCATTGTCGTTATATGCCCATACACATGCCTACTGTGACAGTATATCAACATATACTATCCCCTGCTATGGCACGTACTTGTTGGACATTCCCTACCACTGACAGCGGGTTGTATGGAATTGTTCTGTTTAAAGCCCTCATGTAGCATCCCTTGTGGTGTCTGTGATGTGTACCTTGTGGCCCACTGCTGGACGCACAGTTTCTACATGCGTTAGTATGCTCAGCAAGACATCACTACATAAATACCTTTTCCCACTTTATGCATTGCGGACACTTTTAATTAATGCAAACCAGGCTATACATGCAGTAAATAATTAATAAAAAACATGTTATATATAAACTTACATACCGAGTGTTCTACATACCTTGTTATCGTTACGGATTTTCGTCTCTATCTCTCTCACACTGATTAAACAGGTATTTTGTATGAGCGTACAGTTTGAATGTCTGGCAAGTCATCCTTATATACGTTGATACCTGTAACACGTGGTTTCCTCCTGCCAATTGGTGTTCCTGAGTGACTAATTACTTGCATATCAGCTGTGCAGCTACTCCATTCGCCAATTACGCGGCAACAGTGGGGTATAATTGAATTCTCCACTTGGGCATTGCCCACTTGCCCTACCTTTGGGGAGACAGCCTGAATTGTGTTTTGTTATGTGTATTTGCAACTGCTATGCATAGAGACAATTATACTTTGGATTCATGTCCCCCGTGGATTGTGTGTGACAGCTAGAGTATGTAGTTCAACATGTGGGTGTTCCTGTCATCCCAACGTCTGATAACGGAATATTGCAAACAAAACCTGTAACATCGCCGTTTGTTCCATTATATAACGGCTGCAATTTTGCATGGCGCCTTTAATTGTGTCTCTCACAAGGTATGTTGATGGTTCTGCAGATGTAATTGACTAACTGGATGTTTGTGCTGTTATTACAGTCTGTATTGCTATAGTTTCTAGTGTGGGGGATGTCGGTGGGTGTACATAGCATATACAGGTTTGTGGGGCTTGCATTTCAACATATTCCATATATATGTGTGTGGGCTCTGTCCCTAATTAAAGAGCTATCAGTTAGTAGACTTATGTTACGGGACTGTACATTGGGCCATTGTTAATTGGTTAGTATAGTATGCAGGTGAGGTTGATACTTCCATACCTCCGGAATTGCAGCAATATGTAAAGGGATATGTCTAAATGACAGCTATCCCGTGTATTTCTGTCCCAGATATTTGCAGTCATTGCGGTTGTGTTGGTAACAGAAACTCTTTGCCATGGGTTGCCACCTTTTCATATGGCCATTGTTGGACACTTGCGGGACGCACAGCGGTGTTTACAGGCCAACACATAGCCACGGTCAGTACACAGGTTCTCAATACATACTTATTGTGGGACTTTGGCTACTTATCATATTGCATGTAACATTTACGTTTCTTACATACACGCATAACTATTTCATGCAACTATTACATTATATATGGGACATATTAATGTCCAACAATCCCGGACATTTGCCCTTTGTAATGTTTTATGTCAGGACACACCTGCCCAGGGAGGGGCTGTCCCTCCTAATGTGGGACAGGTGGTAACCGTATGCCTACGGCTAGCTATACCCACACCTACCATAATGATCTACCTCTGAGTTGGCACTAACAGACACATGATGCGGACACACACACACACATTACAGTCACACGGAGACACACATGGCACCCTCAACACACACATACACAGACTACGGCACTCACAAACACAGTTGAACACAGTACCTACGTGGACCGCAACACCGGCAGTGGTAACTAAATGTCCCTTCATATCATCATACTATTACTCACGGTTGTACTGCTCCGGTACTGTGTTCTTTCGGTCTTTCAGCCTCGTGGTTACGCATGTCGGTATGTTACACATTCCATAGTTGGCGGTATCCTATTTATTTGTACCTCCAAGGTGTTATGAATGTCGTTGACCTATCTATATATATTTGCAGATATTGCTGAATCCGTATATATCAACATATATCACTCTATCGCCCTTTCTATCTGTATTATATATATGTATATATGTGTACATATATATATATATATATATATATATATATATATATATATATATATATATCTGACAGGGAAAGTGACAGGCAAGCTACACCTTTCATTGTGTACTTGTTGGTGTATACTGTTTCCTGGACTCCGCACGTTTGTGTCTGTACCTGTCACATTACACACCTGCAGTAGGTTAGGGTTACCAGCTGTCCCACTCTGCGAGGGACAGTCCCTCTTTGGGCAGTTGTGTCCTGCAAAATATTTGTGAACATGGCAAATGTCCTGAGATTTTAGAACATACTTATTTCCTATAGTTTATGTAATAGTTGCATAAAACAGTTATTCTGTATCTGAACCACCTATATGTTCTAGAAACAGAATAAGTAAGTAAACATTACAAGACTGAGCTTTTATCTAGGCAAAACAGTGAAGTTCTGAATTTCGTACTGGCCGGGTGTATGTGTCGGCCTGCAGACATCTGACGTATGTCCCACATTGGTCATTTGAAGAGGTGGCAACCCTACCATAGGTACATCTTGGCTAGCAATAGTGTTAGGTGATTCTATACATGATTGCGTGTTCTACTCCTGGCAGTGGTAGTTTTACCCTTCAGAGCAGGTGCTATTAGTACAGGGGTGAATAATGCTGGTTTCACCTGTTCTGGACATCATTGACCGTGATCTGTGCGATATTCGGAGAAGCTTATCCCTGTTTTGCGCATATCCATATAGTCATATTTAAACGTCGCTTACCAGCAGTGGGCAATGCATATTCCCGCTAACGTGTGCTACACATATGATCTGATGACCTGCATCCAACATGCATTACTCGTGCCTTCAGGATTACGTTACATCCCTTGCAGGATGTGGGACTGGGAACATGCAAGATGGTCACTGCATTTAACACATGGCCATCTGGGATTTGTACATGTGTTATGTCGTTTTGTATGTACGGCTGTTACTCCATACTGCACTCACATGGGTAACTCAGTTAGTTTACATATTGATGAGTCCAGTTATTGGTATGTCCATGTGATGTTTACTGGATGTGCTCCGGCATTGGGTATGTATATCACAGTGAGCCACACACGATACTGTGCTACACCTTCATACGACCGTAGGTGGAGCATGCTGGGGTGATGTATACCTGTCATGGGTACACCCCATGCCTTGACACAACATCCATGATTATATTATGTGGAGCCCCTCATTAACGCAGCAGGGACTCCATGCTGAGTGTGTGCAGAACAGTGCTTACACACATGTGCTCCCACAATTGCCTCTTCTCCACTAAGCGACAGTTGGTTACTTGATGTTGTGGTGACAGCGGACACTGTTTGCCCCGTTTGGTGTATGGCCACTGACAATCGGCCGTGTACCTACCGAAGTACCTGGGAACCTATACACACAGCACCACCATATGCTGATAGGCGCATGTACTGTTCAGGTGTTGACATTCCGTGTTCCAATAGCTGTTGTGTGTACAATGTTTGAGGGCTGCCTATGTAGGATTCACACAGTGGGCCACCTATACATTACAATTTACAGGTGGTCGTGTTTGTGTGCCATCCATTTTACTGTGTGTGCAGGTGGAGTGGTGTGTCAGTCTGTAGGGGCCTACACTGTCAGAGTATGTGCTATACGTTCCCTCTTTGCCAAGGCATAGGTATATTGGGCATGCCTCCATCTGCCTACTGGGGCTGACACAGCGTGTTCATGGTCTGAATCCCTCTGTGCCTGTGATGGCCTTGGCAATTGCGGTGGGCTATGAGGGCCTTCACCATTTTGTCCCTGCTGCAGCTGTTTCCGCAGGATCATATTATGTAGCATGGCACATACCATGAAGATGTGGGCACATGTGCCTGGAGAGTACTGCAAGGCTCCACCAGATGTGTCCAAGCACCAGAACCATGATTTTAGCATCCCAAACACACGCTCTATGATGATTCTGGTTTGTGCATGTGCCTCATTATGGCATTCTTGCATGGGTGTGTGTGCATTTCTGATGGGAGTCATCATCCACGGCTCCAGTGCATAGCCAGCATCCCCCACAAGGTGGCCATGTGGGATGTCCCCCCTGACAAATACCTGATACAGCTGTGAGGCATGCCAGATATGGGAGTCATGGTAGCTTCCAGGGCTGCCAGCACACACCCATGACAATGCCCTGGGCATTGCACATGACCTGGCAGTTGATGGAGTGGAATCCCTTGCGGTTTGTGTAGCACCTACTATGCTCACTGGGTGATGACTTGATTTGTATGTGGGTGCAGTCTATCGCACCCAGTACCTCCGGGTAGTGTGCCACACGGTGGAAGTGATGCATATTGCTGGCCAACTCCTCCTGAGTTTGGGGGAAGTATATATGCTCATTGGCATGTGGTAACATGGCATTCAGGAACTGGTGTAGTACCCTGGATGCTGATGCCTGTGAGATCCCCATTATATCTCCAGTTGGCCTTTGAAAGGTACCTGTGGCTAGTATTCGCAAGCTTACACATACCTTCGTGTCCACTGGGATGGGTTCCCCTCTGTTGTTTCTGGTTCTCAGGCGTGGCCGGCACAGCTCCAATATTTGCTGTAAGATGTCCCTGTCCACCCTGTAATGCTCTACTATCTCCAGATCATGTAGCCCCTGGTAGGTTACCCTTGGTCTGAACACTCTTCTCCTCCTTCGGGGCCTGCAGTGGATGTCGGCATCATCCTCCACAACACCGTCAGTCTCTAACACATGCTGATGAATCACAGCTATAGCAGCTCCCAACATGTACATTTTAAAAGTTCCACATGTGTTTACACCTATGGTGCAGTGTTTGGGAATACACAGGTGTGTGTAGGGTGCTTTCACACTTTATACTATTGTGCTGTGAACACCGATGATGTCATAGGGTGTGTATGTATGATCGTAGCTACAGGGTATCTTATGTGTTTTACTACCGGAACTACTATTGTGGTGCCTTTGGTGTTGAATTACATATGGCTGCCATGGATTACCTCTTGACCTTCCCTTTACATTTCTGCATATTCCACCTACCATTTTCTGGCATGCATCCAGCAGCCTGCTTTCATTTGTACTTTCCTAGACCTGGCGTATCTTGCGTAATGTGTGCTATTGCCGGTCTACAGTCGGTTTGCTTTGCTCTGCTATGACAGATCTCCTATCTTTGCGATCCAATGCCTCCCCTCCTTTCTTTGCATTCCAATGCCTCCCCTATCCTCTTTTGCAGGTTTCTGCGAGCAGACTTGTCAGCTGCCGTCGATTGGCCGTCGTGAGTTGATTGGTGTTGATTGCTCATTTATACTCCAATTACCCTACTTCGGCATTTCCTTCTTTTCTTCCCCTGACCTTCCAGTTTGTGCTGTTGTTCATGGCACGTGCATCCGCTTACTGGGTTTCGGGCACGTTTTCATCCCCGTACACATGCGCTTTTGAGCACCATGTGTGCTCTCAGCTAAATGATTCTATACCTTCCTCCCCACCCCTGTCCTGCAGCTTTGCTTAGCAATGGCCAGGCCAAATTTACATTGCTCCAATGTGCTTACTGCTACGGTGGCACACCCCTCTGCTGATGTCATGTATCTGCTCTGAGCCACTCCTCGGTGTTATAGTGCTGCGCAGTATGGTACAACCTTCATCCGGCGGGACATTTGGGATTCAGTACTATCTGCCCCATTTGCATGGCATTGACTACTGATTCATAGTTACCACGTCGAACACTGTCATAGGCCTTTAGCAACCCTTGCACCTTGGTTGTGGTGTTCCATGCCTACCATTGTGTATTATGGTGCAAACCTGATTTGTATTACATTGCGATTTTATGACATTTTTGTATAATTTCTTTATGTTCCAGTTTGCGCACACATGACCTGCGGTTGTACTGTGCGTTACTGTGGACATGACATTAAATGTTGTTTTTTAGATGTTGTGCATCTTTTCTTATGCCATTGGCTGTGTATTTCGCCATTGGCATATGCTAACTTTGTAATACATGAGTCTGGTCCGCTTCCATAGTTCTGATGTTCTGTTTGGGAAAATGTAAACTGCGTTTTTTGGTTTACATTTCCGTGGGCTTACGCTACACCTGCACCACTTCATGAATCACTATCTGCCTTCATTTGCATGGTGCGACACTGCGCATGGGGTGATTAGCATACCTATGCCGCGGGCTGCGCAGTTCTGGCGTACGCCGGTAGTGCACATGGTATTGGATCGTACCTGAATCGCTCGACGGCCATATTTGGCGTTATTCCGCCTACGCTGTGCCTGTGCCTGGCGCAAGCTTCATGAATCCCGGGGATGGTGTTTTTGTCTTGACCACAATACAGTCCTATAACCTGCACCATAACAAAACTTTTAAAAGCTAGTAATTCAACATATGTCAGCTCTGAAGAACTAGAGGGAAAAGCTTTATATGACTGATATATGAACAAGTGTTAGTAATAGCAGCAGAATCCCTTCTAAATAAACGTAACACATATTCATTTAAAACTAGGAAAGTTAGTATATTAGTATATTAAGTTCTCTCACATCACAAGGTGAGAAGGTGTTTCAGGTGATGAGTGTCTTTCAGCAGGTATTCCTCAGTCAAGGATTTCAATAAATAATATCATATGGCATTCAAGGCAGAGGATCTAGTCCAGGTATAAGAGGAAGGTTTTGAAATGAGTGTCTCATTAGACAAATGAGGGTTATTATAGCAATAACCCATGGCTGGGTGCGGAAACTGCTGAATTTATCGAAGGTTGATGTGGTTTGGTCACAAGGGCAGTACCCTCACCCAGCCATAGGTTATTGCTATTATACAATGGCATTATTTAAGAAAAATGTTACTTACTTTTGTTAAATAATTTCCTTGTATAATGGTGCCGTGGTGCTCATCAGTGTTCTTCCCTGGTATCAGTGGGCTTTCTTGATGTGCTGTGCATGCATATGGGACTTATAGCACTTACACAGTACATTGGTGTTGTAGGAAAGAAGCAATGGAGAAAGTAAGCTCTTCATTTTTTTTTTAATAAAAAAAATGGAATCCGGAAACTTCAAATGTATAAGAAAAAAGGGACAGAGAAAATATAATGATAATCAGGCACGCTTCTCTAGTTTTGTATAACGTACCTGGTTATCCTTGTATTTTTTCTGTCATGTTGCTCTCGTTCTTTTGAAGTCTCTGGATGTCTAAGTTTATTTTTTTTTTAAATTAAAGAAAAGTAGAATTTTGGTAGCATTCATTAAGAGAAGAACTGACCAGACTTTTTTCTCTTGGTATATGCTCGATTTACAATGGGCACACTGGTTGGGCTGAACAATCAGCGTGCTTGCTTTTGAATGTTAATGGCCAGTCATTGTATAATATCTAACCCAGAAGACTGTGGTAACACTATAAACAGTAATTTCAGAGGGAGCCTTTAGACAGCAGTTAAGTGTGATCTGAAAGGGAATGCCTTTGACTGTTTTGAAAGGAAAAAGGTTGTCATGAAATAATAATTTTTGGATCTCCAGCCAAGACCAGAATAGCTGGTCAAGAGGAGAAGTTCAACACCTGCACCACACCACATGGAACACATAGCCCTCCAGAACATCCACCATCACAGCTCTCACATAAAAACACAAACCACACACCCACCTTTGTGGAGGCACTCAGTAGAAATCTACCCAAACAGCAGAGACCTCTAAATCAGAAACACACTCGACCACCACAACACAGCACAAATCACAAGACACATAGCTGACCTATATAGTGTGCCCCTCAACCTAAGCCCCTAAGGCAAAACAGCATGCCCAATACATGAATCATAGGTGACTCAATAGTGAGGCACACTGATGTCCCACTCACTAGGTTGAATAAAGAGAAGGTAATAGTCAGCTCTCTGTCGGGTACCAGGATCCGACACATAACACACGCACTCAGGTCACTCCACAACGAGTACAAGTATGACTCTGTCATTGTCCATGTGGGTGTGAATGACCTGAGACATACCTCCCTGGACTACAGGAAAAGAGACATGGAGGAGCTCTCGGATTATGTGGCCCAGGCAGATATGACCCTAGCCCTGAGTAACATCATACCATTGCCCAGAATGATGCCACAGTACAAGCAGAAAATTATTGACTTCAACAATTGGCTAAGTTTCTGGTGTCATTCTAACAGGATCCAGTATCTGTCTGCTTGGGATGACATGATTGACAGACCTCGATGCTTTGCCAGAGATGGCCTGCATCTATCACCCTTAGGTTTCTGGATACTGGCTAAGGCTCTTGCCACCCCTAAAGTGCCTTTTTTAGGTGGTGTTCCAAAGATCAAATTACCACTGTAGCAGCTATAAATAAATGCAATCTGAGGGTCATAGATTCATAGGTTCATAGGTTGGTACTAGGCTATCGGCCCTAGGGCCTATACAAGACTAGCCTTAACAATTTCCTGGCTATTTATTCCCACAATATTTACTTCCCTGGATCCCTGTCTAGCAGGGCAACTGCTCAATGTAGAAGTCTAAATTTCAAGATGCACTTGCTTGAAGCACTCCTCAAAATGGAGAACATCGACCTCAAAATGGAGAACATCGACATTTGTGCTGTAATGGAGACCTAGTTTAAAGCAGCAGAAAGCACCCCTGCACTACAAGGCTATAACTCATTCCACACCTTTTGACCCCAGAAAATGGAATTGAAAGGTATCCAGAAAGAATTATTCAAGCCGGACCTGCTAATGGTCACTATTGACATAGTGGAGTTATTTCCCAGCATTCCCCACAATTTAGGTTTGGAATGGTTTAATGACACATTAGCGGCTATGTCCAACCTAGATGGTAACACCATTGTATTATTGGTGGAATTTATGGAAATTATATTAGAAAACAATTTCATCTATTTCAGTGGCAAATTTTTTAAGCAGAAAAAGGGTGTAGCAATGGGGACTGCTTGTGCCTCCAGCTATGCCAACATTGTTTTGCACCATTGGGAGAGTGAATTTATTTTCTCCACACATTGGGTCAGGTTCATTAGTCATTACAAAAGATACCTGGATGACATATGTTTGCTCTGGAATGGCACTTTGGACCAATTTCTCGATTTTATGGATTACATTAACTCCACCACCTTTTTCTTGAAATTCACCTACAATGTAAGTCATGATTCCATGAATTATTTGGACATTACTCTTTCCATTGACATTTACAATGGTATTTTCCAGTCCGAAGTTTATAGAAAAGAGTCCTTTTCGAACTCCTATTTACACTTTGACAGTGGTCATCCTTTTTATCAGAAAAAAGGCATATTCAAAGGACAGCTTATACGTGCCTCAAGAGTGCAGTACAGGTGAATTTTTTCTAGAAGAGGTGGATCTATTAAAGCAGCTATTTGGAGAAAGAGGGTACCCGGCATTTTTGGTTGATGAGTTAGCCAAGGAGGTTATTGCGGGTAGGGACGATGTTTATTCCCCTTTGTTGGGGAAAGGGACAACACAGAATATTGGTTCAAAATCTTTGGGGAAGATTGATTCTCACAATAGCTTTGTGTACACTTTTTCGGAGGATTCTTCCCAGGTAGAACAGGCCATTTTAAGATTTTGGCCTATTCTGAAACAGCATGAAGAGCTCATGCAAATAATCAATGAGTGTCCCTCTTTTGTTAGAAGGAAGGACAGGAATCTCAAAGGGTTATTTGAAGGGAAACCTAGAGTAGGTGGGAAGCAAATTTGCCCCAAACCTGGGACCTACAGTTGCGGAGCATGCAAGCAGTGCACCTATGTGGCAAACAACAGTGTATTATTCATCCCATCAAGAAAATGTAAATTTAGGGCTGAACATCACTATAACTGTGGGGTGAAGGGTGTTGTGTATTTGGGTTTTTGTATACAATGCTGTAGTTTCTATATGGGTAAAACCGAGAGAACCCTTAGAAGAAGGATTTACGAGCATTTATATGAAATTTCTAAAAAGAAGGACACTAATGCTTTCTATAAACATCTTGGCACATGTCCCAACATGCATTTGAGATTTATGGTTTTAGAGCAAGTTCTGCAGGACAGTAGAGGAAGGGACTGGGAGGCCCGGCTTGAGTATAAGGAGCTGTTGTGGCAACTCAAACTGAATGCCACAAAACCCCCAGGCCTGAATGACAGTGTCAGCATTGCTAGTGTCCTTAAATTAAGAAGGGCCAAATTATAAATTATAAAATTACAATTCACAAAACTACAGTTTGTATGGCTGAATCTATTTTACACAACAGATAGTTTTATTTATTTATTATCTAACAAATTTCACCACTTTTTGTAGGCATTTTTTGCACAAAGTGTATTGAACACCCACACTGTGATTTTATAGATTCTATTTATTTATTTACCCATTTTAACATAGATTTTCTAAAAAGATTTCCAGGATTGATTAATGATGTATCAATGCTTTTTAATGTTTTTTAATGTTGATTAATGGTTCTTAATGCTTTTTAACATTTTACTGTTCCACAGAAGTGTTTTTATCATTGCATGACTTACAATTTTTAAAAGCATGGCTCAGTGGTTCTGTTTGCACTAGGTTACTAATTAACAATGTATTTGCCTATCAATTAAGCTGTTAACACATTTGATCATGTGATATCATTACTTGTAGTATATAAACTTATGTTTTTGTGAGTGCAAACTCATCTTGAAAAAGCCTGGTACTGATCCAGGCGAAAGCGCTTGATCTCATATGTTTTTCGTCTTTTATTTTGAATAAATTTGGCAGTGAGCTTCAGCTGAACTGGTTTGCCTTTCTCCTTTGCTCTGGATTTTAATATTCAGCTATAAATAAATGCAATCTGAGGGTCATAGGTTCATAGGCTGGTACTAGGCTATCGGCCCTAGGGCCTATACAAGACTAGCCTTAACAATTTCCTGGCTATTTCTTCCCACAATATTTACTTCCCTGGATCCCTGTCTAGCAGGGCAACTGCTCAATGTAGAAGTCTAAATCTCAAGATGCACTTGCTTGAAGCATTCCTCAAAATGGAGAACATCGACCTCAAAATGGAGAACATTGACATTTGTGCTGTAATGGAGACCTAGTTTAAAGCAGCAGAAAGCACCCCTGCACTACAAGGCTATAACTCATTCCACACCTTTTGACCCCAGAAAATGGACCAAAGCTCCAAAGGAGGTGGCATCTCCATATTCATACAGGATATGCCCACCTCCAAACTAGTAGTCCAGCATAACGCATCTGAGATATTTCAGGTACAACTAACAGTGGGTAAGATGGAGATCCAGGTTGTAGCCTGCTATAGGTCCCCAACCATGTCCCAAGACTCACACTACATGTTCCTAAGCACCCTGGAAACTTTTAGGGTCCAACCCAATACTCTCATACTAGGTGACTTCAACTACCCCTCCAACAACTGGGAAAACTACTCATGCACCAATACACTTGCCCAACGCTTCCTGGAATTCATTAATTCCAATGCGCTGGACCAGCTTATTCTTACCACCACTAGAGGAAGCAACATCCTTGACCTGGTTATTATTAACATGGACAATCATTGCTCAACACCAATAGTCAATTCCTCCCTGGTTAGATCCGACCACAAACTAATTACCATGGAAATCCACATCTCACCCACACAGCCAGCAAAGGTAACCACCATGAAAAACTTCTCCAAAGCTGACTTTGGGCTCCTAAAAACAGACGGTGGTTAACTTCACAGCACCCATGCAAATGGAAAATAAGTGCATGACTGCCAAATCATACACCAATGCACTGTACGAACACATACATAAATTCATGGAACTAGCCATACCCAACAGAACCAAGATGCTCTCCTCCAAAAAAAGGAAGCCAATCTGGTGGTCCCCTGCCATTAACAAACTCTACAACAGAAGGAAGAAACTGTTGCAGAAAATGGTGAAGTCCCAAGACTGGGAAAACTCCCTTATTATCTTCAACAAAATGTTGAGATCCCTCTTCAAAACTTCTAAAGCTAGCTATGAAGGCAGAATTGTGGCAGACACTAATAACCACAAAGCCTTCTACAGTTATATCAAGAATCTCCACAGCAATACCCAGATTTGCTCTGAGTTACTGCTCAATGGTACCTCCTATACTGAGCCAACAGATATTGCCAACATACTGGCCGACAGATTCAGTGCCAACTTTACCCCTTTCTCACCCCAAAGGACCAATCACAATACTGGAAGAATGCCAGGCACCCAGCATTACTGCAGCACAGGTTAAAGCTGCATTGTCCAAGGTCAAGAATACAGCTTCCATGGGATCTGACAACATCCCTGGCTGTGTTCTACATGAACTACAAAGTGAACTGGCACCACACCTGTGTGCCCTGTTCAATCACAGCCTCACCTCAGGCTTTGTCCCTACAGGATGGCATACTGCTACATTCATCCCTCTCCATAAAGGGGGAACGACTACAGACCCTGGGAATTATCGCCCCCTTAGCCTAATGAGCCTGATATGTAAGGCTATGGAGCGTATCATCATGGACCTAATTAAAAAGTATATAGGGAATCACTAAACTCTGAATTCCATGCAATTTGGTTTTGTGAAGGGTAGATCATGCCTGTTCATCCTGGTTGACTTCTTTGAGTCAGTCACCAGAGCTGTGGATGAGGGCAAGGCAGTTCATACAGCCTACCTTGATCCAGCCAAGGCCTTTGATACCATTCCCCACTCAGGAAATATTGATAGACTCACCAAACTAGGCATCAACCCCTATATCACTAGGTGGGTTGCAAATTGGCTCACAGATAGAACCCATAGTGTGAAAGCAGCCAACTCCAAGTCAGACTGCCGACAAGTCACAAGTGGAGTCCCACAGGGATCGGTCCTGGGTCCTCTTCTGTTTGGCATCTACCTCTCAGAAGTCCATGCCAACACAGAGAGACTCTGGCTGACCAAGTTCACCAAGGATTGCAAGCTGGGAGCCATTATTACCTCCCCAAGTGATGTAGACATCCTGCATAAAGGCCTCACTGAAACCAACGACTAGTGTTGAAACCATGGCCTTAAGCTTAATGCCAAAAGATGCATCATCATTCCCTTTGGGAAAAGCTCAGTTCCCACTAATTACCACATTGATGGGAGCCCACTGAACACTGAAGGCATTATAAGAGATCTGGGGACACAGGTTGACAGCAACCTCTCCTTCAACCACCACATTGCCACTGTGGTCAGAAAGTCCTTATATGTGGCACATCTCATTACCAAGGGTTTTGCATCCAGGAAGAAAGAGGTCATCATTTCTCTCTACTCTTCCCTCATTAGACCAATCATTGAATATAATTCCCTATTTGGCATGTACCTCACTAAACACATTCAACAACTGGAAAGGCCACAAAAGTACCTCACAAAAAAGGATTCTAGGCCTTAAACACATGCTCTACATGGACAGACTCAAAAAATTCCAGCTTTTCTTTGTCTCATATAATCTATTAAGAGGCGATCTCTGCTTGTCTGACAAAGCCATGTCTGACCCAGACCTGTTAGAAATGTTACAACTAAAGAAATCTCAATCCCTCCAGACCACACACTCCAGGGACCTTAAACTCATTACCACAATCAAAAGAACATGCTGGAGGGATAGGTTCATAGCCTAGAAACTGTCCATGCTCTGGAATAGACTTCCCATACATGTCAAGCAGAGCACCTCACTGACCCTTTGCAAGAGAAATCTTGATGAGTGGATGGGAAATAGAAAGTTCACCCTGGGGATAACTCCAGTGGCTCTGTTTGATAGAGGTACTGGGAACTAACGGCAGCATGATGCCTGGGCACTTCTATGGGCAAGGCATGTAAAGGCCCCAGGGCCGTTGGCCTAGTACACACCTATGAACCTATGAACCTAATAATTATACCAGCCACCAAACTGTGAAAATTAGATTTAAAAAACATGTTTACACACATTTTAAAGAGATTACTGACTCCATCTTATATACTTGAATTTCTGATCTACAGTTAACACACAAAATAAACCAAGTTTACTGAAGTATGTTTTGTTAATTCACCTGGTTTTGCATTTCCAATAATTGATATTTCAGTGTTTATGCTAGCTGTCACAAAACTCACAGGAATTACCAAAGAGAATTTATTCAACAATTCATGTAATCAACTTTGCAAAATAGAACCATAAGCATTAACCTTATTTATAAACTTATTATTGGTTGTGTAGTGATTATTTCACTTTATTTTTTAAACAGGTAACTGAAGTGATCCTTCTCTGATTCATTTCAGCCATGATCCGGAGCACATTAGCAAGGATAAATGCAACATTTTAAGTGCTGTTACAAGTAACATTTATGAGAGTTACACCATGCATTTGTCAGCAGGGGGTTTAAGCTGCTCTTTAAAAAACATTTTGCCTCTACTTTTACACTGATTCTTTAATTCATTAAAATATGTTTTTCAATACATTTTATTTGCACTGTGATACATTCTCAGTTATTGCATTAACCTTGTTCTTGCTGTGAATTCTTTGCTGACATAATGGTGTTATTTACCTAATCAGTATATTACCTGCAATTTGTATATAATGTCATGTGTACTTCTTCTGTGGGCTGATAGGATTTCTAAATAGGGCCCATCATCTTCATTTCATAAGAAATAATATGTGGCTATTATAAGACAAGATAAGATCCTGGACTAGAGATATGTAGCAATATTACATGATAACATTATCATATATGAATCATCTATAAAAATAATGGAGTGAGTAATTTTCAATGTGTGAAACCCATCCAATACTTCTGGTCAAATTAAAGGAATAAACTATCACTGCACTGGGATTAACTCATGACTGATGTGGTTTCATCTTGAGAGTAAGATCCAAATTACCAAATACTCTGTAAAGAAGTAAGGAAGCCTGCTATAACCCAGAAGTGAATATACTTTCAAAAAACAAAGGGGGGAGTGTTAGAGGGCCAGCAGCCAGTTTTTGTGGGGAACTGAGTGCTGTTTTTCCATTTCAAAAATATGACATTAATAAATTGTAAGTTCAAGAAGTCTGAGAATGTTTTTATATTTATGTTTTCTTTGGGCATTTGTAATTTTATTTTTGAAGTTGTTGACAATGAACCATATTTCCGCTGCAGAATGTATTTTCCTTTCAGATGGACAAGAGATTCCAACATTCTGTTGAAAGGGGCATTGCATGGAGACATTTTGTGCAGAATTTCTAAAATTGAAAAAGCATACATTAGCTTACCCATCTGAACTGATTCCAGTGATAGAACTTGCTTTGCTAGATTGTTATTTTTTTAGTTGAGTAATGGGGTTATCACATTCCAGTTAGATTTATTACGAGATTTTCTTCAGCTGGCATTTATTCTTCACTGATCAAAACTCAGGCTTTGAGTTTATTAACATGAACAAAGAGGAATATGATCAGGTCTCTTATCATAACTAATTTTTGGGTACTTGAAAAATTACATCAATGATAAAGCACACTTAAGAGATGGACTGCCTCCTAGAGCCCTTAGAAACCTAGCCATTGTTTTGATAGGACCCTTGATAGACATCTCCAATAGATTACTTTCTGGTACAGAAGCACCATAGAATTGGAAAACAGCAAGTGTGAAACTTTTGTAAATGAGGAAACAGAAAAACATTCTATGAAACTACAGACATGTTAGCTTAACAACAGCAAAACTGGAAATAATGGTCATAATCTGAAACAGAAAGGTGGATAACATTTCTAGAAGACAATCTCCAAGACAGAAAAACAAGCAGAAGGAACTCTCCATTAAAACTGATCGAGTTTTACAATTGGGTTACAGATGAGCTCAGCAGGGGTTACCAGTAGATGTAGTCTAACTTGCCATCTGCAAGGCCTTTGATTCAGTTACCCAAAGGATGCTTGCAGGAAAACTAGAGACACTAGGGGATTGGACCACTAGTTAGAAACTGAATATGGTTGAATGGTAGGACATAGTGGGTTATTGTGGGAGGGGCAATGTCAGGGAATAAGAAAGTGGCTAGTGGAGTACTGCAGATTTTAGTCCTGGATATACTATTTTTCAGTCTAATAGGATCAGACTCTTTGTTGATGACAAAAAGATAAAATCAGAATGAGAGTCTTGAGGAAAATACTAGTGAAGGATAAGGAAAGGTTGATCAATTGGACAAAAAGAAATTGGTTACGGTTCACAGTAAATAAATGCAAATTACTGGACTTAGGCCACGACACCGCTGATGTGAAATATTGGATGGGGATAGAATTGATGGCAACAGAGTAAGAAAAGTATTTGATTATATTGGCATCATCTGACTAGGACCACTGGGAGTAGAGTGAAAAGGCAGTGTCCACATTAAATGGTAATCTGAGGTTTATTCTCAAGGGGGTTGGTTGACTCCAGAAGCAAAAGGTAATGCTTCCACTCCTCAGGACCATGGTCAGACCACAACTTGACTAATGTGTAAAGTTAGGATATCTAGCTGCTGGAAATAATCCAGTGGAAATTTATCAGAAAGATTCATGAGACTAAAGGGAAGGAATATGATCATATAATTTAGGAGATATGATACTGTTAAATACAGTCATGTTAGGGAGATAGAAATGGGGTATTCTAGACAAGGGTAAAAGGGAACGGCGTGAATATAAGAAGCAGATTGTAGGGCCTAACTATTTGCTGGATCTCTGAATATTTTACAGAGAGAGGTATGTGGACTACTGAAATGGATTTATAGAATGGATACTGGAAAGGGAATCTACAAAGGTATTCAAACTGGCATGGAATAAGAGGGAGAGGGAAAGAGAGAAAGTAGTCCATGGGCAACATATTATTCATAATAAGAGAGATTTCACGTCTCATACAAAGCAGCATACCTTTAACAGCTACAGTAATGTGGGATTTGAATCAGGAGAAGGAATGAGTCAACACTTGGGAGTAAAGGTTTAAGTTAAAAGCAGCTCTGTCTCTGTGTTTCATGTTTCCTTAAGCTTCTGTGCATCAGATTGCTATATTAAAATGCCAGCCCTTTTGTTATAGTCTCTGTATACATGCAATAATTGCCTTCACACTTTAAATTATTTACAAAGTCCCAGCTACTTACAAGCTACCTGGCCAAAATATAAAGAAAATGTATTGTTTAAATTCTTGTTCTAACTGTTGGCAGTTTCTTACTTCACTGTATGACCTGGTAGCAAGGATAGGTTAACAATGTCCACGTAGATGAATCTTGAATATTTTCCAGTCCCAAACCTTTAGATGTATTTTCTGAAAAGGCTCTGTATTCTGTGCCTATATCAAGTTTAAATCCAACATCATACAAATCAGTTTTCACGGTTTCCTCCTAACAGATTGCATTGCACTTTGATGCATCATTAGCAATTTTCAATATCATAGTATCAACTTTCCATTCAGCAGTGCCCACAAATGATCCATTTTCATATTTTTATTCAACAACATACATATTAATTTAAATTGACTTACTTTTGATTTTATGTGTATAACATTTCTTTTCTAGCATGTATACTACAAGCTTTATTAAAATATTGGGGTTCACCTCTGTTATGCTCACAGCCATGTTTACTACAAGACAAATTCAATAATGATGCATTTTTTCTGCCCTCCATCTTGTATTGTCACATAACTGACTTTTTCATATCAGTTACTTTTATATATCTCTTGGCCTTATGTATCATATTGCCTTATTCTATGGCATATACTTTATTTTACATACACAATTTTCAGTTGTTATTTATTTATTTATTTATTTGACTGTACAGTAGTAATTTCAATTGCTCTGCAGACATCACAGCTTTTATCAGATCAGGTCTTTGTCTCTTAATAGTTTATTCTGTGTTTCATTGCTTTCTGTCCCATAAATGACTCTGCCTGTTATCATCATGCACATCAGCACATCACCAAGCAAAGACTACTTTACCTTTACACATTTATTCAATGAAATTTGGTTCTTGTAAAGCATGAATGGCTAATAACTGACAAGTGTTTTTTGGACCATTAGAGATTAATGAATTATCTATAATTATTGCTGTTGCATCTTTCCTGTCTTCATGAAAAGAGAAAGAGTTAAATGTATTTTGTTTTTTTTTCTCTGCAACATGCAGGAATTCAGCACATTGTACTTTAAAAGGCTTTTTGGTTAATACACTTGCAATAACAAACAAATATCTTTCAGTTTTCACCTAAGTTTCCTTCTACAAGACATTTTCAGGGGAGTATACACCAGTTTTCCACTGAAAATTGTATTTTTTGGTCCAAAAATTAAAACCACTTGACAGCAAGTTAGTTTCCTTACTTCTGCAGGTGTTTCTCATCAGTTTTGTCAGATATTTTCTCCATTCCCTGACAATATGTCTTGAAATGTAATCAACACATAGAGATAGTAGCTGTAGTATAACTTTCATGAGGTCGGCAATGAACAGGTGTCTAAATTCCACCTGCTACCACCAAATAAAATGTGATGTGTTGGGGGTCTGAACTTGTTAATTCATATCACTACAAGCCAAGCAAAAATTGATTAGCTCTTTAATGCTGGGTAGAGAAGAAAGAGAGGACTACAAAGCCCTTTCCTATCAGGGTTTATGCTGATTGATGCAATACAAGGTCAACAACAGTTGGCTAGACCCACGTCTATAGTGTTCTAGACTTTGTTGCAAGCAAAGTCTTCCACATGAAAGCTATATTAGCTTGGGTTTCATTGCAGGATTGATGTGCTTGATTTTGATTGGTCTGTCTCTGTGGTGGTGGAGACTTACAGACTTTGAATACAAGCAGCATAAAGGTCATATGATAAATATGCACTGCTGCCTCTGGTAATAGCCAAATAAGCTTTGAATTGTACAAATGCAGATCAGATTTGCAATAGCTGGTTATCCAGGATGTCACCTACCTTGACGGAGTCCAGTGCCTTTCAACTGAATCTTGCCAATATTAAATAAAACTTATCCAAAACACATTAAAAGTTATCCAAAACACATTCACCCACAGACACACACACACACGCACACACACACACACACACACACACACACACACACACACACACACACACACACACACACACACACACACACACACATGAGATCCAGGCCCATTGGTTCATAGTCTCTTTCTAAACCTATAGCCAATGAGGCTGTCAAAATGTTCAGTTATATCACCCAACATTTCTGATAAATAGTGTCCCCTCATTAAGTAGATTTTCTCATGTAGTCTGAGTAAAAATCTGAAATCAGCCATCCAGTCATTCAGACTGGTTTCAGTGGTTTCTAGGGAAGTTCTCTGCCTGAAATGTAAGGGGAGCTTCTTCCAGAAATGAGGAATATAGTGGGTTAAGAACCTGTTGCACCATCTGCATTGTTAATGTGGCAGTAAAAGTTTAATTTTTTTGAGTGAGTGTTTGATTTATTGCTGGTTCCTTTTAGGGAATAGCGATCATGGCATAGAAGACTATGAAGAGATCACCTCTCAGGCGACTATGCAAGAAGAAATAGAGGGACAGAACGTACACTCTATCAGAGTAGAAAAGTGTACTAATACCTGAAATGTTTTATTGATAAAATATTGAGGTCTCGAGTTGGTTTAAATGCTTTGTAAGGTACTTGTCAAGAATTGCATTATATGTAGTGATTGTCATTATATTAAATGAATAAAATAGGATCATAGCCTCTTTGAACCTTGAAGAGACGCCACAAAGGATATGTTGTGCACAGCACAAAGCTTTTCTAACCATACCAGAAACATGGTGTTCAAAGCAGAGGTTATAATCAACAGAAGTAGCAAAGCCAATGACGGCAAATTCAGATTTAGGCAGAATGCTGACTGTATGTTTTTCTTGATGATACTGGATTTGCCAAATTAAATTATACTGTATTGTTTATATTGATGGTAAGTTATGACGGATACTTCAAACATTTTGAGTGGTGACCTTAATCCAGTAAGTAGTGTCATGGTGTTGTTTGATGATCAGAGCCCTCTTCAGTTTCCTGAGTCACAATTCAGTGAACATCTTGCTGGTGGGCTTTGGAGGCTATACGTTAGACATTGTTACAGTTTTTTGCAAATGTCCTAAATGATATTTGGTGGGTTCTTTGGACTTGATTCCTTTGTTACCCTTGTTAGACAATGAACTCCTGTGATAGGTGTTTACTGCCCTTTTCTATATGGACAGAGCATTTCTACTCTTTCTGACTATGTAGATCCATTTATTTTTTGGAAGAAGTACATGAACTTAACAACCTTAAATGTGCATGTGCCTTATGTTATTTCTTGTCTTATTCAATAACTGAGTAACTAGAAGTTTCATTGGGATTCTGATCTGCACTCAAGACCTACCATTAAGTTTTTATCTGAGTGGTTTCTTACATCTCAGGCCCCATAGGATGATTGCTGCCTTCTACTGTGAATTAAAATTTATACCAGAGCAACCGGACACCTTCCTCTGAGTATTCCTTCTCAAAGATGCATGACTTTATCTTCTATCCTACCCTTTATCCTCAGAGTGAAATCTGAATCAAGCTCTTAATCACAAATTTCACTTTGCATCCTTTTGCTCTCAGCTTCAAAGCTCAGAAGAGATATTTGTGGATTTAATTATTCCATTAGGAAATCTGATATATTTGTTTATTTCATTTGCTAAGACTAAGTTAAGTGCTGCTATAAGTAAGCCTAGTCCCAAATAGTTTGCCAGCTACACTGATTTTAAAGACTCGACCAACTATTTAATTAATGGTCATATTAGAGCTTACGCAGCATATGGAGGACTGGTGCAGCTTCTTCGTTTAATTTCTTGGGAAATGTATCAGCCAATGAGATTTATGAGGCTATAGAATGTTTTACACTAGTATTTGCCTAACATTACCAGATATATTTCCACTCTGTGAATGGAGGGTTTGAATATGTAGTTTCTCTTTCTATCCACATATTTCACTGCATAGGCAGAAATAAAGAAAATGACACATTATAAATTTGTAAGAACTCTCCTTAATAGCTAATATACACCTTATTTCACTCTCGGCACTCTTAGATCCCCATCTCTATGTAACTGCCTTCAGAGTAGTTGTGGCTAATTTTGTTTGGTTAGAAATGTTTATGTCAGTATTTTAGAACTGACTGATAATTTATACTTTATTTAATATTATCTTGGTCTCTTGTGGCAGGCCAGATTACTTGGGAAGTTATGGTTAGATAACAACTCCTCTCTATCCTTATAAATGATGACTGCTTACTTTAACTTTTTTGCCATAAAACTTAAAGTTTCAGATTTTTTGCACTGAATTTATTTTTATACTGTGATTACTGAGAAAACACTGAATCTTGAGCAGTGTCTTGTCTTTTTATTAGCTATAGTTCTAGTGTTTTGATAGTCTAAAGATGGAGTTTGATAGCACTTCCATTTTAAATGTACATCTGAGCATTTTGTGTAGGAAAAAGCATACATATTAATAACTCCCAGAAATGCATTGACTGTGGAGAAGTAATTGAGGTAAAGTAGACTAGTTAACAGTAATGTAAGACTAGTTAACAGTAAAAAGGCTAACTAGTTGGTGGGGGAACAATAAAATACCGATCTTTGTTTATTGTGATAGTATCCAGCTATGTTTCTAGAGAAGCAGTAATTGAAATATAATAAGCAAAATAAGTAGGTCTTTTTCCATAAAATACTACTCATTTATATAAACCAACATTATTCCATTAATGAGTCTTTATTATCTTCTTCATGCGATGCTGAAAAAAAGATTGCTTGTCCTTAGAGAAAGAACATGAGAAGAAGAACAATTTATATATGCTTGTCTGACTTTATGAAACACACTTCTATTTAGGCACTCTAAAATATGTTGGTTTGTGTAGATATGATTGCAATATTTGAAAATGAGAAACGAAAAGAAGTGACATGTCTAATTAATTTCATGACTGCTTTGTTGTTTTCATCTGTCATAATTATTCTGAGCAGGAATTATGAAAACTCAGTTTCTGCATCTATTAATTTCTCATTACAAAAAGGATTATGACTGGGTCTCTGATCATAACCAATCTGTTACATGTTTGAGACAGTGATGCCAAAAAAATTCAAATTGCAAATGTTGTAAACTGAAGCTAATGAGGTGAATCTTGAGATACATGTAGAGAATATATAACATGTAATTTATGATTGAAGTGATCCAATCATAACTGTTTGTAGTGCATGCAGCTATACTTGCTCCCTATATTACCTGTTAGAGAAAAATGTAAGACCAAGAAGTATTTTACAGCTTTTAAAGCCATAAAGTGTTTAGTGCGGACCCACAACCAGTGAGCAGAAGCAATGTTCCTCTAATAAACAAATGACTTTAAAGCTGTTAGACACTTCAGTGAGCCACACTTCTTTTTTATTTTGTGACAGCAAAGTGCGTATCAGTGAACATGTTTTGGATGCTGTGGCAGCTGCTATTATGCACTAGTAAGAAACTAGAGCTTAACAGTGCTAAAAAGTGCTTAGCAAACACTGTTTTTGCACATCAGAAAGATGCTGTCTTTTTCCCAAAGTTAGACTGCAATCATGCATTACAATGTTTTACTAACAAAATGCAAGGTACTCTAAAACCCTGCATCACTAATCTCTCCATACCTGGGTTTTGCATTTATCATGCCTTACCCAAAGCAATCTCATTTGGGAGGTTTCTTGCAAATGAGACATTCCAGGGGAGTGGATAATTTATATTAACAATGTGTTGCCCCCCTGAAATGACAATGGCAGAGGATTAATGCAGAAGAGCAATTGAAAGAATTGGTCTGCTGAGTTCATTTCTTCATTAAGGATAAAAAGTGAACATCAATTTGATGGCATTCACCCATTCACCTAAGTAAAAAAGGTTGTGTGTTTTACTGTGATTGCATGCAGGTATGACAGAGGTGAATGTGTGTGTGTGTGTGTGTGTGTGTGTGTGTGTGTGTGTGTGTGTGTGTGTGTGTGTGTGTGTGTGTGTGTGTGTGTGAGATTGTTACCTTTCATTGTGGCTGAAACCAGACCAAGACCACACCCTTCTTACCTCCATTAACCATCTTCTCCCATGTCCAGTCCCACTTTCTGGCCATTTCATGACATCATAGTCAAATCAGAGGGAGGAGGAACACCCTCTTTTCCTGGTTTGCATTGTTTTTTTTTTTTTTTTAATGTTCCTGTAAAAGAAAAAAAAAAACATTATAAATCTGCCTATTTAACAAACTCAGATAGCCTGTTTGTTTTTTGAAACAGATGCGGGAGTTTGTAGAATGTTTTCTGGACTACAGGACAATTGGTTAGATTTTCAGATAGTACAGAAAAAAAAATGCGTAGGTGGCAACCCATATGTCCATGTGTGTATGTGTATGTCTCTGTGTGGTTGCTCTGCAGGTATTAAGTACTGGACAATTGGTTTGATTTTCAGATAGTCCAGATAAACAAAAAAAAAAAAACAGGTAAGTGGCAACTCATATGTCTGTGTGTGTATGTGTATGTTTCTGTGTGGTTGCGCTGCAGGTATTAAGTACTGGAAGCCATCTCTGCAAAAGTGTGTGTGTGTGTGTGTGTGTGTGTGTGTGTGTGTGTGTGTGTGTGTGTGTGTGTGTGTGTGTGCACGCAAGTGACAGTGTAGGAGCTTGTTTTTGCCAGAAATGTTTCATTTTCTGCATGTATGATAAATTTCTACTGAAAATAATTACAAGTACCTTACATTATTATTATTATTATTATTATTACACTATTAGCTTATTGTTTTACCTACTGGCACTGTATTAAAATTTTAAATGATTACAATCTGTGACAACTGGGTTTTCTACTATATAAATAGGCTTGAAGATTTTGGACAGTCCATATCCCCACAAATTTCTTTTCCGTTGCATCACTTGATACCTCCCAAGGCTGAAGTCAACAGTTAACATAAGCTACTAGATGCTCCTTTCCTTGTGAATAGATTTAGCGGAGTACAACCCCAGGCAGTGCATTGAAGCATGTGCATGTACCATGACTCCTGATTGTAATCATTAATGGCCAGTGCAGACAGCCCACCAAAAGTCTCTCAGACCTTTTTGAATATTTTGTTACAGGCTGGTGTCCAAATAATCTTATCTGACTTCTCTTTCAAGTGAAGATTGTAAGAATGGATGGTGCACTATTGTCATGGGAAGACTTCTCATAATAACCTTCTGCCAAAGTTAATGCCCTTTCCTGCTTTTTGGTGACAGAAGAATGTCATGCATAGATAGCCTTCATCTTGGCAGACTCAATTGATGTTGCCACTACCAACAAGATGACCAAGGTAGGTCAGTTCATCCACTTATTATTTGGCATTATTTGCAGTGATAATTATTCATATGTCTTTATTTTAATCTGCTCAGCACCTCTAACATGTTGGACATGTTCTTTCTAAGAATAATTGTAGATAACAATCATGTATGCAAGATATGGCATAGCCTCCAGTTCCTACCAGAATATGATCTAGCAGTCTCTAGCTGCAGGGGGATTTGTCATTCTGAAGGACATTTTAGTAAAATGATGCTGCCAAAAAGGAACAACAAAAGTGAACTCTCAGTCTCTTGTTGGAGGTGGCAGTGACACTTGCCTAGAACTCGTAGTAAAGGCAATATCAGTTGAATATTTAATCCCACCAAGCTGCTTTATTGCCTCATACTTTCTAGGCATGGGGTATGAACCTGCCTCCATGTCACTATTTAATTTTTTATGCTCTGTTCAGAACCCAGTGTTCCCATCTTTCTCTGACAACAGCACTACTAGTGAGGAGCAGCGGCTTTTGGATTTCTTAACTGCATTTCAGATACTAAATACCAGTGCATATCGTTTATGGTATGGATTACTCATGCTAACACAGATGAATTTATATCTCTGTCTCTTCCCTGGCAGTTCTACTAAATAGTTAATATCACTTACCTTTCTCACAATACTGAATGACTCTTTCCTGTTGAGAGTATCGCCTTTTTTGAAACAAGAATAAGGACCGTCACCTTTCCTTCAACAGTATATTCTGTGGCTCCAGCTGTCCAATTGTACCAGACTTTGTTTTACTGTTAAACATTTAATAGGTGCTCCTGAGCTAACTGCATGACCTTCCCCAGCATGGTTCTGAAATGCCAGTCACATTTACCTCCCTACAGATTAAGTCTACGGCCCTTTTGAAGGTCTGACCATAAAGTAACTCAAATGGTGAAAACCATGTTATATTTTGGATCACCTCTCAGTATTCAGAGAGGACATGGGGCAGGCAGCTGCCTCACATCTGTTTAAAACAGTCTGTAAATGCAGTTCATGGTCTTGACCATGTCTGCTAACTATTGAAACATGTCCATTCAATCCAGGATATTTGTGGCATTTAATCTCAATTGTCACACTAATTCCTTCATTTCTAAATGATTTTTGAGAATCGCCCTCTATTATCCCTACCAAGTGTTTCTAAAATAAAGACCAAGAAATGTATATATTTGCAGTGTGCTTATAAACTATGTTATTAATGCTATTTTTCTTTATGTCATAATAATACTCATATATGTGCATCTACAAATCTCAACAAATGTCACACAATTGTAGTTACCCTAACAACCACTCTGTCATAACCTACATCTTTATGTAGAGACTGTCCAAAATATATCCATAGTGTTTACAGTGTCCACATTTTGACATATGTTTCATCAGATTCTTATTGATTTTACACTTATTAATAATTTATAACATTTATTTAATATATTTGTTTCTGCTATATACTATAACTGGTTTTGGATTTTAACCTTTACCTCTTCATCAAATACTAGAACCCAGTTTTTTCTTATAACTGTTTTTATTTTATTTACATCCATATTATATGAGAAGACTAATGTTTTAGATTTACTTAGATGATCACTTCATACCTTTCATGGAATTATAACTTCATTGTTGCCCAAAATGGATTTAAAATTTGCAGTCCTTACATTCATTACTTTTTCACTAATTTGTTTCAATAAATTCTCGTGATAGCCCCTATCCAAAAACATACAAAGGATTTTGTCAGCTTTTAATCTAAAGCTGTTATCAGCTGAGACAATATTCTATAGCCAAGCAGTTGTAGATTGATAATATTTTACTTTTGAAAATAAGGGTCATTACGCTGAAAATTGTAAATAATAATTTGAAAATATCTTTTCTGTATACAGTAGAGTTGAATCTTTTTATCCAAAAAATCTTTGGAGACGGTGACATCAAGATAATTAAATTTATAATAATCATGTGACATCGCAAACTCCAAAAGCCAACAAGCTGTTGATAAAATATTTTGGAAAGGCTTTTAATTCATTTATGTTCCTTTTCCGCAGGATAAATATTTGTCCAGAAATGAAAATAACTAATAACTGATTCCATAAATACTGTGTTAAATGCAAATGTCTGCTCCCAAATGGCTAGTATAATGTTTGCAAATATAAGGGCACATGCTAGCCCCATTGCAACACTAATTTGTTGATAAAAAATAAATTCTCATTCAAAGTAAGTATATATATATATATATATATATATATATATATATATATATATATATATATATATATATATGTGTGTGTGTGTGTGTGTGTGCGTGTGATTGTATTAAAATTATTTAGCCATCTAATCTCCTGATTATTAAATTCTATATTAAAACTAATATATTCTAAAACACAATTTAATTCCTCTGAATGAGGTATAACTGTGACCTTAACAACATCAATAGTCAGCATCAATATATTATCATTAGGGGACGGCCACGGTGGTGCAGCAGTTAGTGTTGCAGCCTCACAGCAAGAGGTTCTCCAGTTCAATCCTCGGCTGGGGTGCCTTCTGTATGGAGTCTGCATGTCCTCCCTGTGGCTGTGTGGGTTTCCTCCGGGTGCTCTGGTTTCATCCCAAAGACATGCTGTAGGTGGATTGGACACTCTAAATTGTCCATAGGTGTGAGTGTGTGCATGTGTGTGCTTTCTGTGGAAGGTTGGGCACCAGGCTGGCAACTCAACACCATAAAACTTCACTGCCAACCATGAGCAGACAGGTGATCCACTGTGGTGACCCCCTAACCAGGAACAGCCAAAAGAAGAATATATTATCATTAGAATGGACATCATTCCAGCTTTTTTTAAAAAAAAATGTCAGGAATCTTTTAATATCTATGTTCTACACTTAAAATATTTCTGCTACCTGACTATAGATATATATATATATATATATATATATATATATAGAGAGAGAGAGAGAGAGAGTAAATTGATCTGTCTTTCAATCACTTACTACAACTATAGGCCTGAGTGTAGGAGTTTTGGGATCTTTATGAATTACCAAGATCACAAAACTTTGCTGGAAAGTAGGGTTTGTGAGCTTGCAAAAAAATATATTCATCCTGTGTTGTGACACCCCTGCACTGACCCAGTAATAAAGGAGCCTCAGTTCTCACCACTGGCAACAGTGGGGGGGTGTACACATTGGGAGGATGACAAACACATACACAATAAAGTGTAATTTCCCTTAAGAGCACACAGAGATCACAGTCAGTGCGGGGCTAGTTTCTCCACAGTGGTGGCTGGTGACTTCAATCAAAGGGGGGCTGCAAGAGACAGCTGAATGGGTGGGGCCAATGGGGAGGGGTGTGGCCAACTAGAAAGGGGAGGAGCTATGTTCAAAACCACAAAAACTGGAACTTTAATTAAATACGCTGCCCTAGGTGCCAAACTGTCATTATGAGAGTCCAATCAAGACAAAATGAAGTGTAGAAGAAAAAAATATATTTCAATGCATTGGCTGCATGACAGTTTACTTAATATCTAGATGGAAACAAAAAGGTCGTGAGGCATAAAAAAATAAATTACTTTTTAAATACATTACTGGAATGCCAGACAAAATCAAGTATAAAAAAAACAAGCAGCACTCAACTCAAACCACGTCTCCTTGCACTGCAATTCTAATTATAATTTATATTCAGCTTTATTAAAGTACCAAGTAACATGCTGAAAGTAGCAATCTCTGTGATACCCCCACTTGTAAAAATGTTTCTTATCCAAAAAAGACCTGCTGCCTGACAACAACTATCTACTTGTTTCATGAGGAAAACATGATCAAAGTAAAAAATGAAATGCAAACAATAAACAAGCTCAAGATACATTGCTTTAAGGATTATTGTACAGGTAATGGACCACAGATGATAGATCGACATTCTGTTTGGTTTACAGGTAAAGCCTGCAAAGATGAATGCAAGTCTCCAACAAATGTAATGAGCTTCTTAAAATAATGTAATCCTGTCCTTTATTACAAATACTGTCATACGCATTTCAATACCCAAGGCTTATACATTATCTAGTTATGTAAGTATTCTCTGCATGGCAACAACAGAAAGGCTTTCAATGTTGACAATTCTTTAACAGTATTCTTATTAAAGCTAACTTGCATCTTATAATCTCAGACAAGCTTACCTGATGGTCAATAAAGCATTGCTACTTAAACACAGAGCAACAGGCACTTTCTGAGTGATAATAAGTATAAATCAACAGTATAGAAATATGTCAGAAACCAGAACATTCTGCAAAATCAAGGACAGAATAAAAGTAGTACTTGTTTCTACCTTGGATTGGGGGATACTCTGCACATCTACACTGCATAACTGCTCCTTGCCTTGCTTGGACACATACAGAGTCACTACATGGGGGAGTGGGGTGCAACAAGTATGTCATCATTTGAAACATCTCTGGCTGACTGTGATGGCCCTAACACATTTGTCATACCTCTCAAACTCAGAGCAAGAAATCTGGACAAAGCCATACATAAAAGTGGGACAAATGCCCAAAAATAAGGACACTTTTTAAATATTGCTCTTATAAACTTAGAAAGATAATAGAATAGTAGGTCTTGCATTAGCATGAATTTTCTGAAGGGTATGAAATCTGAAACTCAAATGTCTGTCATTATTTTCTAACTTCAGTCTTTAATGATTTGCCACTAATTTGCCAAAAGAAACATAATTTTATGAAAAATGGACCAAAAATGTGATGCAAAAATATAAAATAGCCACACAATACAGCTGGGAACCTGTCAAAAAGACACTTTTTTAATATTAGTACTGCTAACTTGAGCAGCTGACAAAATAAAATAATCTATATGCATTTCTGAAATAAAAGTAATCTATAACTCTGATTATTATAGTTATTTCTTAATTGTAAACCCTCCACGTTTTCTTCCAAAATTGCCATTTTAAGGCGAGATTATTAGGGGAAGAGCAACATTTTGAGCCAAAATTGGAGACAGTTGAGAGGTTTGGATATGCCTAATTCTATAAAGCAATTTATTTGCATGTACCTCTCAACCTGTTAATGCAGGAAATCTGGACAAGGCCAAATATACTGGGGGAACATATAAACAGTACTAAAATTGTTGTATAAACTGAGACAGTTGATAGAATAACAGGTCTTGCTTTAGCATATATTTTTCTGAAGGTTATGAAGTCTGAAACTCAGTGTCTGTCATTATTTAGTGAGATAATTTCTAAATTATTTGCCAGAAAACCACACATTTTATGAAGAACAAACCAAAAATAAGAAGCAAAAATATATTCATTCTGTGAAAATCTGGACAGTTGAGAGGTATAGTTCAGCCGGGGCTGTCTTTGAGTTTGCCGCCCTTTTCCCTCACAAAATCATGGTTGAATGGAGCTTTCCCCCTGCAGCCATTCCAATTAACTATTACTTGGCTATTTCACCCCATTTACCATGAACATTAATATGCATACTGCTTTACTTCTACAATGATTTGGACTTCATTTGAAAGTTTTATTTTGCATTTTATAGCACAAACACTAAAGCATCTGCTAAACAAAGCGATGCAATCTCACAATGAAAACAGACTTATTAGCATTAAAACTCCTCTGCCCTTGAAACTCACATTCATTGAAACAGCATTGAAACCCACATTCAAAGAAAATACATTTTGCCAGTGGCAGATAAAGATTAACTTTGGACTGTTTTCAAATCATAGGCCCCTTGTACACAAAACATACACATGCTCTTTGATACATTTTCCTGATTGTATTAAATTACATTCCTTGTACAATATAGTACAGTTGTTAGAGGGCATTTTAAATTTGTTGTTTTGAACATTTTTCCAGTAAACAATGAAATACAATGCATGCACCAATAATGACAAAACTGCCCAATTCAGAACATTGCTATCATAAAAGTCTACTCAAACTTCTACAGTCCACCAACATCAGTAAATATGCACAATCTCTGAAGAAGTAAAAGTCATCTAAATAATTCCACATTAAAGAAATCTGTAACTAATGAAGAGGTTGCTGCTAGCAAACAACTTTATATTTTATTGTTTCATCAACAAATAAAGTACCTGTTGCCCTTGAGGAATAAATTGCCTATGTTGCATTAAAAAAATGATAAGTTAGTAATATTGCAATAGGGAATGGATGGCAAACTGATAACAGGTTTATATAGTTAATAGGTATCTTCACCAAAAAGGACTGCAAGCATCCACCCCCTTTACAATACAATACAATACAGTATCAGCAATGTATCTATCTACTGTGGGAGTAGAACCCACAGCCTTCTGCATCAAAAGCAAGTACACTACCTGTTATGCTATTAACAATGCAAGCTGACTCGGCATAAGCAGCACAAAATTTATGTTCCCCTGCAGCTCTCAGCTTCTTGTAAAATCTACTTGGGGGGGGGGCAAAAGACCAAAAAACAGGGACACATTTTAAACATTGATTATATAATGTTGGAAAGTTGCTAGAATAAAATGCTGTGTTACTACCATACATTTCACTGGCAAGTATTGAACCCATGACCCTGTGCAAAATAGTTAGAGCAACATGCCACTATACCAAATCATCTGTTTTATGAAAGAGAGGAAGACTGAAACTTAAATGGCTACCATTTAGTGAATTCTTTTCTCACCATAGCTATCAACATCATAGCATAAAACACCTGAACAAAGCCAATAATGGGGGAATACAGCCCCCAAACATATTCAGTGAATTCAGGTCTCACCATAGCTCTCAACCTTGGCACAAAAAACTGGATGAAGCCAATAATGTGGGAATACAGTCCCAAAAATAGGGACAAATTTCAAATATCCATCTTATAAACTTAGAAAATTGCTATAATAATAGGTTTTGCATTACCATGTACTTTCTAAAGAATATGAAGTCTGAAATTCAAATGCTTGTCATTTTTATTTAACATTTGTTAACCAGGAAAGTCAGACTTGGAACAAAAGCCAATTTTCAGCAGAAACACTCCAGACACATGCCTTTGTACAACGGGAGCACACCAGAGCAAATCCACCCAAATACAGGGAGGACATGCAGACTCCACACAGAAGGCACCCCAGCCAAGAATTAAACCAGACTACCTGTAGATGTCAGGCAACAATGCTACCACTGCACCACTGCACTACTGACTGTGTTACGAAACAAAAATACAGAAACCACAGATTGTATGAGGAACAGAACAAATATGAGGCAAAAATCTGCACATTTTTATAAATGGTGGTGGGTAGGGAATTCAGGCTCTTGCCACTTGGCCCCCAAGATACAGGGTTCAAGCCTTATTCTCTACCCAACACCATGTAGCAACTGCGGCATTTCACACACACATACACACACACACACACACACACACACACACACACACACACACACACACACACACACACACAAACACACACCCTACCTGAGCCAAAGCTGCTTTCCATGCTGAATACATCTCTTCCTTTCTGTGCTGTGAGCCAAAAGCTGCTGTAACAAAGTCCTTTCCATGCAGAGTAAAGCCTGTGCAAAATCCGCAGAGTAATTCCTGTTCTGATCCTGTCCTTCCTTACCACGAGAGCACCTAGTCCTTCCTGTATGCGGATGTTGCAATCTATGCAGTTGAAATTGCATAGACTACTGGGAATTGGAGTTGAATGTTGTATTCATACTCTGGACTGCTGATGGAGACAGTCTGGATACTGTGCGCATGCTCCATACTGGTTCACCAGCAGTCCAAATGCTGCAATCGTGCATGCATGATGTTCTGGGACTCCTGTTTTTTATTTCTTTTATTTTTATTTATTTTTCTTTTTTGTTTTATTTTACAGTTTTACAGCTGGGGCCTGCACAGCTAGGAGGGCTGCAGTCCTGCAGTCCAATAGCACAAGCTGCCCCTGTTTCTCCATCTTTCTCCAGATCCCCAGTACGACTCCCCACTGGCACAGATATAGGGTTGAGATCTCAGCTGAATGGCCAGATCAAGATCTCCAATACCCTCTCTGTCCAGCCAGTGCTTTGTGTTCCTGCCCAAGTAGCTGACACACACACTCCTTGAGATTTGATGTATATACAAACACACACCTGGGAAAAGCTGGCACAGGTTTACTAGCTATGCCCCCTTCTGCCCAGACTATAAGGTAGTTTCCTCTGCCACCAGCCACTCATCAGCTAGTTTAAGACCCTTAACAAAGGGTGTCCATCCTTCTGTGTAATGTTACTATTAATCCAAATGGTAGTCTGACCAAGAGCAAGGCTATTTAGGAGTGGCCTGTACAGTGTCACCAAATATATATGCAAGTACTCTAAGAGCTTAAATATCTCTAAACTGTCTAATCACAATTAAAAGCTTTAAATATATTTAATAATAAATAATAAAAGAACAAGACAATGCTCAGTAAGTAATCGGTTACATCAGCGTTCAAAATCACAGGAAATATTTAAAACTGCATTGAAGGAGAGTCTCAAATAAATAAAGAAAACATTTAAGGTGTACTTTACTATATTCCTATCTGAATCTAAAAGGGTTACTATGCCCTAAAAACTTACAGCAAGGCAAGTGCAGATATTTTGATGTGTGGATGTTCTTGTTAGGTCAAAGACAAAATACAAAATTCACAGTCTCTCTCTGGGAGAGTTCTTAAATTAATATCAAATATTACTGCTGGGTTAGCTTGGATGACATCACTTTTTGTCACCTGACTTAGTTTCCAAGCTAAACTCCCTTTGTTGAAAACTAACAGAATTTTAGCATCTCTCTGTGAAAAATACATATTGCTCAGATATTTGCAGATCCTGGAAGTCATAAAACAATAAAACACTTCTATATCTTAAACCTAGTAATTACTTCTGTTTCAAGACAATACAAAAAACTTCCAGCTCTAGACATTGTGCCTGCTACTGCACTGAAACTGAAAAATAACCTCTATTTTATTACATGGTTATGAAACAATTTAATTTCAACTATTTTCTCTGAATTTTTTCAAGTTAACATCCTGTGTTCCAGTTTCCATTAAACATATACATCTAAATAGTCACAATAGTGCAGGTGCATTCTTATTCTATTTTCTTATTCTATTCCAATAGGGCATGCTGTGGTTACATTTTAGCCCAGTACTTTACACAAACTTCTGCATAAATCATATCAATATTCACAAATGACATAGCTGTGCCAGTGGAGAGTCTAGCTGTGCCAGTGGAGAGTCTTACTGAGGATCTGGAGAAAGAAAGAGAAACCAACCCCAGGCTGACTGTAATCTATGTGTGCTCTTAAAGGAAATTGTAATTTACTGTGTGTGTACTTGTCATCCTCCCACTGTGCACGCCCCCCACTGTTGCCAGTGATGAGTAATGAGTCTCCTTGATTACTGGGCCAGTGCAGAGGCATCACATATTAATTGGCTGGCAGTGGTGGGATATCCACATCCCATATTAATTGGCTTGTAGTGGCAATGTACATATTAGGATTCAGTGGTGTGGATATTGAATACCTGTAAATTATGAACAATAATCACTAACGAAGGTGTTTGTACTCCCAGTCAGACACACAGTGAACATTCAGAGTTTCATATCACAATTGTTTTATTTATTTATTTTTTGTTAGCTTAGTTAGTCAGAGAGAGCAGCCAAGCATGTCAGCAGAAGAGTATGGCAAGTTGAATGGACTGGTGCATGTCAACCTGACTAAGGCAGAAATTATTGTAACCTTGGGCACAATTGCATTGCAGACATCAGGAGGACAACCAGGCTGGCCTTGGAGATGTACAACTCTCAGAAAATGGACAGTTCAACCTTTCCATGGAGAACTTAAAAATCCATCTGGAGTTAAAGAGACTTGAACTGGTGGCCAAACGGTTGGAAACAAAATCAGCAGAGAGACTGCAGCAGGAGAAACAAATGAAATTACAAGAAGCAGAGAGACTGAGACATCTGGAAGCTGAAGAGAATGAGAGGCAGAGGCATCGTGAAAAGGAGATGTTGACTCTTCATCAGGGTCAAGGTCAGTAAATTTCTTCCACAATTTACAGAGGGGGATAATTTTGATAGCTTCATTCATATATTTGAAAAGGTATGTAAACAGTATAATGCTGACCAAGGGCTCTGGGTATGGTTTCTGACCCCCTTACTTCAAGGTAAGCTGTAACTGCTATTTCTATATAGGAAAAAGTTTTGTGAGCATAGACCCAAGGCAGATGAAAGTGTGTGTGAATATGTTGCTGACCTAAGCACTTATTTTCAGAGGTGAGCGAGTAGATGTCAGATCACCACTTCTAAATGGCTGGCAGACATTTTGGTAAGGGAACAAACCCTTAGCACTTTGCCTGAGGACATGAGAATCTAGTTAGATGATAGGCAATGCAATACTGCATAGTAGTTGGGGAAAAATGGAGACCTATACTTAGCATGCAGTGCATTAATGCACAGAACAGAGACACCCAGTGCTGCTCATGGGTCTAATGGAACCCATGATGGGCAGCTCAGACCACCTCAACAGAGTCTGCCAGTAGCAGGGGAAGCCACTAGTCCAGTTACATGTGTAGAAACAAGGGTTAAATGTTTTAAATGCAACCAGTGGGGCCATGTAGCATATAGATGACCATGGAAGCAAGGTGGGGAACAAAATGTGGAAGAGCCAGTGAGTGGGAATGACAGAATGCCAGCAGTAAGTTGTCTTGAGACAACAAGGGTACCAAACTACTGCAAGAGGTTATGAAAATGGGAAAGAGTCCCTTGCTAAGAGAGGCGACAGCCTCTGACCTAACCATTGTGAAGCCTGCAATGGTTAAAGAGGAGCATGACTTGCTTGGGCAGTCTACTCCATACAGAGCTTTAGGAGAGACCCCATTCCAAATACCTTTGACTAGGGTTCACCTTGACTGGGAGGGTGGAAAAGGAAGCCGGCAAGTAGGTGTGTTTGAGGATATCCCTGCAGATGTCCTGATAGGGAATGATTTTGATAATGCAGTACCCTGTGTGCATGCAGTTACATGCAGTCAGGCCTGGAGACAAGCATATGGGTCTGCTAGTCTGGTGGAGACCCAGACAGACTGCATACTTGCATCCAGGAATGGTGAGGTAGTTACTTCAGGGAGGGAGGTACACAGTAGCATTGAGACTCAAGGTGAACCACAGCTGCTTGTGGGTACTGATGTTCCCTTGGACAGAGTGACTGCAAGGGCAGAGTTGAGTGGTAGTACCCAGGCTGAAAGTGAGGCACCGCTGTCAGAGGATGCCAGACTTCCTGTGGAAGGGCAGCTGGGAAGGGTTACAAAGAGAGAGTTGAGACAGGACCCTACATTTCAAGGCCTGTGGGAGGTAGCCAGTGAAGCACCTGATTCTCAAGGGAAAGGGGAATCTATACACTGGGACAAAGGGTTACTGTATAGAAAGTGGACCCCTGATGGGGGGCTAGAGTGTGAGGGAATACAGCAGTTGGTAGTGCCCAGATCCTACCATTTGGCACTTCTAGCCATAGCCCATGACATTCCCTTTGCAGGTCATATGAGCATAAAGCATACAAAGAAACATATTATGCAGAACTTTTATTGGCCTGAGATTTCTAAAGATATAACAGAGTACTGCAGGACCTGTGCACAGTGCCAAAAGGTAGGCAAGGCAGGAGACAAGGTGAACGTTCCTTTGATACCTTTGCCTGTGATTCAGGAGCTATTTCAGAGAGTAACTATGGATATTGTGGGGCCTCTGAGTACCCCAAGTTCCAAAGGGAACAGGTATATTCTAGTGGTAGTAAATTATGCTACCAGATACCCTGAGGTGGTGGCTCTATTCTACTTTGAGGCAGAAAAGGTGGCAAAAGCCTTGTTAGAGATTTTCAGCAGGGTGGGTTTCCCAAAAGAAATACTGACTGACAGAGATGCCAATTTCATGTAAAACCTGCTGGCTTGTCTTCGGAAGCACTGTGGGGTGAACCACCTAAAGACCACCCCATACCATCCCTAGACTAATGGTGTTGTTGAAAGGTTAAATTCTACACTCAAGACAATGCTACAGGCATTTGCAGACCAGTTTAAGAGGGGGTGGGACAAATATTTGCTCTATCTGTTGCTTGCTTACAGAGAGGTTCCCTAGGAATCCACAGATTTTTCACCCTTTGTGTTGCTATATGGGCATGGGGTGAGGGGACCTCTAGATTTGATTCTTGATGAGTGGGAGGGTGAGTGTGAATCCCACAAGGAGTCTGTTGTGGTATATGTTCTAAACCTCAGGACAAGGCTCAGGAAACTCATGGGCTTGGTCCAGGAGAACCTGGCAGAAGCTCAACAGCACAAAAAGGTTTGGAATTTCAGGAATGCTCAAGCTAGAGTGTAATCTGTAGGGCAGCAGGTAATGGTTCTCATTCCTGTCAAATGCAACAAGCTGTAGGCAGCTTGCCAGGGACCCTACAAGGTGGTAAGGAAGGTCAGTGATTTTAACTATATGGTAGAAATGCTAGGCAGGAGGAAGGGGCACAAATTCTGTCATGTTAACACGATGAAACCATACCATGATAAGGAGGCCCTTGTGCAAGTATTTGCAGTGGATGGCAGGAGGAGTCTGAGTGGGATATGGTGACTAATCTCCTCAGTGAGGCTCAGACTGACACCTCAGTGGAAAGGGTAGCAATGTCCCAGCAGCTATCCTCTACTCAGGTTTGAGAAATCCAAGCAGTCTTACAGGAGTTTGGGGACATGTTCGCTATGAAACCAGGGTGCACCCACCTGGTGCAGCATCATGTGGATACAGGACCCCAAATAACTATTAAGCAGTCCCCTTATAGGGTTCCTGAGAGGGTCAAACAGACTCTGAGGGAGGGGATACAGGAAATGTTGGAACTAGGGGTAATCCAGGAGTCCAGCAGTCCCTGGGCCTCCCCAGTGGTACTGGTACCAAAGAAGGATGGCATCACCAGATTCTTTCTGGACTACAGGAATTTAAATAATCACACAGAGTCAGATGCTTACCCTATGTCTAGAACAGATGAAGCCCTAGACCAGCTGGGTGGGAGCAAGTATCTTCCACTATTGATCTTGCCAAGGGTTACTGGCAGGTGCCCTTGACTCCCAGTGCTAGAGAGAGGTCAGCCTTTGTGACTCCTTTCAGCTTGCATGACTTCAGAAGATGCCCTTTGGAATGCAAAATGCCCCAGCAACTTTCCAGAGGCTGGTAGATCATATCCTAGCAGGAGCAGGAGATTTTGCAATCTACAACCATTCCTGGTAAGAGCACCTTCAGCATGTCAGAGAGGTGCAGGGCAGACTACAGAGGACAGGGTTGACAATTAAGCCCAGAAAATGTCAGAATATCAGGTGGGTAAGGCAGAGGTCTTCTACATAGGACATAGTGTGGGGAGTGGTAAGATCAGGCCAGAACCTGCCAAAGTGGAAGCCATTCAGGCTTGGCCTGCCCCTGTTACCAAAAAGCAGGTGAGGGCATTATTAAAGACAGCAGGGTACTGCAGAAAGTTTGTCCCCAATTATAGTACCATATCTGCTCCCCTCACAGACCTGACAAGGAAAAACAAGCCAGATAAGGTAGTGTGGATCCCAGCATGTAAGTAGGCATTCCATAAGCTTAAAGGAGCTTTGAGACCAAACTCTGCGTTAGCCAGTCCAGAATACAGCAAAGAATTTGTTGCACAGGTGAATGCTTCAAACCATGGCATCAGGGCTGTACTCAGCCAGGTTTCCTCAGAGGGAGAAGAGCACCCAGTTGTATATCTCAGCCATAGGCCACCCAGGGAGGAATGCTATGCAGCTGTAAAAAAGGAATATCTAGCCATAGTGTTGGTACTGCAGAAACTTCAGCCTTATCTGTATGGAAGGAAATTCACTATAGTTACAGACTATAATCCATTAACATGGCTACATTGAGCCAGCCAGCAAAATGCCAAGTTGCTAAGGTGGAGCCTGGGTTTGCAGCATATGATATGACAGTGTCGCACCACAGTAGAGTTAACAATGCAAATGCAGATGGGCTCTCAAGACAGGGAATAGGGTGAGGTATTCCCTGATAGTCACCGCTCTCAAGCAGAGTTTCTCGAGGAACACTTGAAAAATTAGCTTGGGTTTTTGTGGTGGGGGGTGCAGGGGGGAATGTCACACTGCCAGCCCAGCTTTCTGGAATTTCATAAATAATTCTACATCATTTCTGAATATTGATATGATTATACAGACGTTTGTTTAAAATACTGAGCTAAAATGTAACCACAGCATGCCCTATTGGAATAGAACAGGAATGAAGCTGCACTATTGTGACTGTTTAGATGTCTCTGTTTAATGGTAACTGGAACACAGGAGGTTAACTTGAAAAAAGTTCAGAGAAAATAGTTGAAATTAAATTGTTTCATAACCATGTAGAAGATAGGTTATCTTTCAGTTTCAGTGCAGTAGCAGACACAATGTCTAGAGCTGGAAGTTTCTTTGTATTGTCTTGAAAGAGAAGTAATTGCTAGGTTTAAGATGTAGAAGTGTTTTATTGTTTTATGACTTCCAGGATCTGCAAACATCTGAGAGATATGTATTTTTCTCAGAAAAATGCTAAAATTCTGTTAGTTTCTGACAAAGGAAGTTTAGCTTGGGAACTAAAGTCAGGTGACAAAAAGTAATGTCATCCAAGCTGACCCAGCAGTAATATTTGATATTAATTTAAGAAGTCTCTGAGAGAGAGACTGCACATTTTGTATTTTGTCTTTCACCTAACAAGAACATCTACTTATCACCACATCTACATTTGCCTTGCTGTAAGTAATGTTTTGGGACATAGTAACTCTTTTAGATTCAGACAGGAATATAGTAAAGTATAGCTTAGATGTTTTCTTTATTTATTTGAGGCTATACTGCAATGTTGTTTTAAATATTTCCTGTGATTTTGAACTCTGATGTAACTGATTACTTACTGAGTATTGTCTTGTTCTTTTATTATTTATTATTAAATATATTTAAACCTTTTAATTGTGGCTTGTCTCGCTAAAGATATTTAAGCTCTTAGAGTACTTGCATATCTGTTTGGTGACACCTTATAGGCCACTCCTAAATAGATTTGCTTTTGGTCGGACTACTATTTGGATTAATAGTAACATTATACATTAGGATTGGACATCCTTTGTTAAGGGCTTGAAAGTAGCTGATAAGTAGTGGCTGGTGGCAGTGGAAACTACCTTATAGCATGGGCAGAAGGGGGCATAGCTAGTAAACCTGTGCCAGCCTTTCCCAGGGGCGAGTGTGTGTGTGTGTGTGTGTGTGTGTGTGTGTGTGTGTGTGTGTGTGTGTGTGTGTGTGTGTGTGTGTGTGTGCGCGTGTGTGTGTGTGTCTGTGTTTGTATATATATCAAATCTCAAAGAGTTAGTGTTTCAGCCACTTTGTCAAGTTGTAAGTTGCAAAGCTTGGTTAACTTACTTTCAAAAGCATCCAGTTGTTTGCTAAGATTCCTCATTTCAGCTATTTATTGTTCCTACCACATAAATCATGCAGAAGAAAGGAAAATGACCAATTCTGAGGGTAAAAAAAGGGAATGTTCAATTGACTGTAAATCAATGTTATGCCTTGCAACTTCTGCCCTGTACTATATTGTTGTTAGAACTTGGTCTTTAATAGGGATAAACTGGGAAGTTGCAAAAGCAAATCAGTTAATACCCCTGGAATACAAGTGGCAGTATTGTCCAAATTCACTTCCACAGATGGCATGGTAAAGAGGAGCAGAAGGTAAACAAAAAAACCTAGGAAAACAAAATAAACAATGGAAGTTTCCAGTGTATCAATGAAAGTATGTATATGTCTATAGGTAGGATGCAAATTAGTTTTTTTAACTCAGATGTTTTTTTTTTATTTATATGGTTATAGGGTTTCACAAAAACCCTAAACCTAACATTCCACCCCTTCTTTAAACCTAAATTCCCCAAATCACCCCATAACCCTAAGACTCCCCTGCCAATCAATAAACCTAAAACTCCCTTCCTGCTCCATAACCCTAAAACTCCTTTCCCTCTCCTTAAGCCTAAATTTCCCCTCCCACTCCATTACCCTAAAACATTACTCCTTATCTCTCCCCATGGCTGCCACACATACTTCATTCATGCTCAAATAATGCATCTAGGTGAGGTGTGGCAGCTGCTTGCCTAAACTCATATTTGAGCTCCAGCATGCACGTGACAGCCTACATGACCTACAAGATGCTTGAGTCCCTTCATCCTGCCTTTGAGACAATGGTCTTCAAGCACTTAGTATTTGAATAATTGTAGTAGGCCCTTTCAGATCATTTATTGCTCATGTCCACATTTATTTTTCATGTAACTATTCTTCAAGATGCATCTCGGAAGAACTTTTCCCACTTCTCTATGTACATCATCTAATCAAGCAAGCAAAAATTCCTGATAGGGTGGGCATTACAGGAGAATAACGAATGGCTCAGGTGAGTTCTGAGATCCAATGACTAATACAGAGGATTTTTCTATAGCTGTAAGAGCTATTTCCATGAAGTGCCCATTTTGTAGAGCATTTGTGTGCTTAAAATTGGCTATCTGTTAAAATGTTATGTATTTATTTCATTATTACAAAAAGATGCATTTTTTCATATTTTTGTGCAAAAATTTTCCTCTACCTAATGTTTCAAAGTTGGTGTAGAATACTGAATTGTTTTTGAGGGAAATGTTAGTTCTGTAGTCTTTAATAATGTTAGCATACAAACACACACACACACACACACACACACACACACACACACACACACACACACACACACACATAACTTGTACTACAGTTGATTGCATTAGTTATGGCATTTTATTTAGTTTTCAATGTTATTTTATTGTTTTCCAGTCACTAACTGTATTTCCATGGTTAGCAAGGGGAATGGAAATGATGTCTCCAATAAAGGATTTTGGTCTCAGTGCACAGGTTTTGTGCTGCAATAGGCAGTTTTTTTTCTTTCTTACTCCACTCAGTCTGTACATTAATTTCCCCTTTGGCATATGGAGAGTCCAGTAAGGATTGCTGACTCTCCAAACAAATTTTAAAGTAAAATAATCAAACCTATCTAGGCAACATTCATAAGACTTTGCAGAAGTGTTTGTTTCTTTTTTAAAAGGGTAGGTTATCCTCTAGGCCATATGTAATTTATTATCTTGTTTGTAGGGGCACAGGAAGTAGCACAGATAAGTGAAACTGAATTTTGACAACAGCTTCTTTAAACTTGGTTACTGAAATATCAGCAAGGACTCACCTTCAATATCTCAGAGATAAAATGGATATATCTTTAGTCTCAGTTTTTGATATCCTAGAATGATTTTAGTTTATCTTCCTTTAGAGGACATGGAGAGGACTAGGAGGCTAATGTTGCTATGGAGGCTGTAGAGACATACATTTGGGGATGCATGAGGTCTGACAAACATAAACAGCATGCTATGTTGAGTTAAACTGCATGTCTATTTCAAACCGTTGCAGTTTCACTCATGCTAGTTTAGAAACAATGCATTTTTTACATTAAACTTTGTGGCACTGTCTTGTTATTTGGAATGTATGCTGCATTCTTCAACAGTCTCATCTGATATTAGACTAGGCAACAGAATGCTGTTAACCTAGCAAGCGGCAATCAAAACTATATTTTCATGTTTAAACATGCTGTCGGTTAGTTCAGTATCAGTAAGAACACAATAATAATCAAAGGCATTCTGCTTCCTTCAGCAATCAAGACAGCATAATTATGGCCTTTACAGATAACTATGCTTTTTATTGAAACTGGCTTTGTAGCTCTGTCTCTCTGTTCCTCTGTGGTTCTGTCATGTTCCTTGATGCACTGAGCTGTCCAGAGTGCTGAAGTACTGTGTAATTTTTTATTTTATGTATTTATTTATATATTTAACATTTGTTGACCGGGAAAGTATTGCAAAATGATTGCCTCCCATTGGATGTAGGTGTTGCCTGCATTGCTGACTTCCTGCTTTTTTAGTTTTTAAGTAAAAATATAAGTAAAAAGAGATTTGCGGTTGGTTTTGCTGATTCCTCCTACTTCTTCTGATCCTTCATTACCAGAATCATCAAAAACAATCTCAAATTATTTTCTGAAATCAGCTTGTCTGCGTTTCTTTTGCAACGTTTTCACTCTTCTTCCTTATTTTTTACTTTTTAGAGTGACTGAATAAAAAGCATTCTTTATTTAAAAAAAATCATTCTTTTACTTATATTTTTGAAAATATTTAAAAAAAAACATTTTGCAGATTTTTAATGGGACTATAAATATGCCTCCTGCCCTGCTGCCTTTATTCATTATACAGTTTATCACTTTTGTCCATAATTTGGTTCTCAGCTATTATTCATCTCTCTTGTATGTAGTTCATGAAGTCTTTGCAAGAACTGCCATGTCATTATGCAGATGAGAGTAGGGAGTTATAATCCAAAATGGGAGCTGCATAATGATTAAAGAAATATAGAATAAAAGAACAAAAGATCACTGATAGGAAAGTGAATGGAAACAGTCTGAAGCATCAACAAGTGCTTATCAGAAAATAGAATGAAATAATCATTGCAAAAGGTAGGCTTTCTTAGATGGTGCTACAACTTTAATAGGCCACTGTCTTCCACTGCTAATCCTATTACTTGTGTAAATAAGTGTGCCATGGCTGTGAATTGTCTCACTGGTTGTTTAACAAAAAGTGATGGATGTAAAAATTCAACTGACAATGCGTGAATGAAGATAGTGCCATAGCTCTGTGTTGTGGGTCACATTGTCTAAATCCTCTGAGGTCCTAGCATGCTTAGCCTTACAGCACATGATTATTAAACTACAAGAAGAAAAAAATATCTAAGCGGAAGTTAAAATTATATTTTATTTATAGTGTTTTGTTTAAGGGATTGCATTTAAATTCAACATAAAATGTCAGTATGAAACTATAATTTCAGTAATATTAGACAGTACATTTTCAGATTTGTTTTCAAAAATATAAAACTAATTCTTAAAGTGTTGCATGTTATTAGATGTATACCCTACCATGAATTAAACATGAATCCATAATAAGTAAATGAATGTTTCGACAGCCAAACCATGTCTTCTTGTAAAATGGTTGTTATTGCTATGAAGACTTTATTAATGCCTTTCAATCCATTAGCTACAGAACCTTAGACTGGTAACTATGGAACAATGCAGCGTCATATTTGAAAGCTTTTGCTTTGGTTCCATGAGTACTTGTTTGTTGAGCTACAGGCATGATTTTAATGCCTGGTATGCACTAAGAGAAAAAGGGACTATCTGCCTATAATTCCGAAATCTAAAAATACCCAAAAGCTGAGAAGAAACAGGCTGCAAAATGGTAGTGTTTTATTTTCTTCTGAGAATAAATGAGTTGCTATTTCTGTCACTCATAAAGATGCAGTCCATATCACACAGCAGTTGTTCTAATGCAATATGTCTGGACAAATAATATGTAATTTTCAGACTTTTATGAGGGTAAGCAATTCTCTTAATTCGTGCTTAGATCTAACTACCTTTAATGTCAGTCAGTGCTTAACAACGACAACAAAACAAAAAGCTACTACTATAGAAATGCTTGACATAATAAAAGCAGTCAGTCCCAGAAGTGTTGCAGTTCCACATGGCTGAACAAGGGAGCTGAAAATCAGATGTCTGCCTTTAAAACCATTGTTTCTATTCTTAAGCTATTCAGCTCAGAGTCTTTCATTTTATTGTAGTATAAGATGAGAAATGGGATTAAGAATAGCGAGAAACGTTGAGGCATTACAGAAGCAGTTCATATAGTAATCATTTGACAACCTAAAAGCTATTATGTTTTTTCTGTCTGTGCAACTGAACAAGAATGAAAAAGTAAATACACATTTTATTTGGAAAACAGTGGTTAAATGCAAGAACATTCAAGTATTCTCTTAGGGCCCTGCTCTAGTAAGGTTCTACTGGGCAAATATATGTTGTTCTAGTGTTTCAGGTTTTTGCTAGTAGATACAATGTGCCAGGATTTATATGAATTGCCACATAGATTTATTATGGAGAATTCCATATATTTCCTATTTAAAGGCCCTTTCACAGTGTAGTAGTAAAAAAATAAGTCATTATTGAATGCAAAACACCCTTGTCCTTGTCCCCAGAAAAACACATTTTCACTTTGTGTTCTAATATGATTCAAATTATTTACTTCTAGTGAGATGTTTAGCCACATTTGTTAATGTGTGTGATGTCTCAAGGGTTTCTTTGACAACTGATGCAGTAATGTTGGTCAAAAGAGAACAGTACCTTTGTACTAACACAGTGCTGCAAAGGAAATGGAAAAATAGTTTGAGGTTACTGGTCTTGAGATTTTTTACCTATTAGCTGAGTGTATACTAGCACTAGGAATGAAGGTAGGTACAGCTGGCCATTGATTACAATGAAAGCAATTGCAGTGATGTATTTTAGTTGTAATTTCTGACATTTTAACACTCAGGTTTTTGTGTAAAAAATAAATGACAACTGTTTCCGGCCCTTATGGGAATCATGCTTGAGTTGAAAGAGTTTAAAGTAGACTTAAGAAGAGACTTTAAATTATATAAATAGGTATTGCAGGTGACAACACAAGAGGGCATAGATCAAAACTGGCAAGCCTATATATGCAAATTAAGTGAAATGTGAAGACAGGAGAACACATCAATGGAATCACTTAAGAATAACTGGGGTAGCATCATGATGACTCATTTCATTTTCATCCCTAGCAGTGTCTTTTCTCAGACCCTAATCCTAATACTTTCTTTAAGATTGTGAATGAAAAACCATATGCAGTCCTGACAATCACACTTAAATGCAAATTTGCAGACGTGAAGGAGCTGTTGAAATAACACTTCTGGAAAATGTGTTACTGGTATGCAATAGATGCATCATGCACCTAGGTCCTAATACAGGCCATAAAGCATAATGTTCAGAGAGTGTCAGTATGCTAGTGGAATTATCATTAAAGGAAAAAAGCCTTTGGAGTTTCAGTACTTCACTTGGTTACATATTGAACATAAAAGAACAAAAGGCGGAGGTGTATCTATGTACATAAAGGTTAAGCACGCCTCAAGGCTGATGAAACAATATGACATCCTTGAGCTGCTGCATGTTCAACTCACCATGGGAAAAATCCATTAACATATTCCTGTGAGCTACAGGTCCCCCCACAATGAACCAGGAAACCCATGCATCATACCTGAAGTTACTAGAATCACTCATCATACAGCCAAATATCATACTGATGGATGATTTTCACTACCCCTCTGTTAATTTGGAGGCATATATAACCACTAATATGTAGGCCTAAGGATATCTTGACTTTGTAAATTCAAATACCCTGAAGCAGCTAGTCTGTACTTCCACTAGGGGAACAAATAACCTAGATCTGGTACTCACAAATATAGGAGAATGCTACATCCCTCCAGAGTGATATCCACAATGGTAAGAAAGATCAGATCACAAAGTGGTCTTTACTGAAATAAAAGTAAAATTAACCATTCCACCTAACCCCAAAAAATTTAAAAACTTCTCTAAGATAAATTACCCCATATTAAGGGCTGGCATAGCTATTTTCCAAGCTCCCACCAAATCTAGAAAACACAGAAACCTCTGCAGAGGCATACACAAAAGCCTTGTATGATCATATAAACAACAGCATAGATATGGCAGTATCAGACTGAAATAAACCCATGTCAAACAACAAAAACAAGCTACCATGGTGAACCCCCTGATATTAATAGATCGTACAACAAAAGAAAAAAAATCCTGTTGAGAAATAAGAGCGAATGTGCACAACAGAGCAAAAAGTCCTTCATTAGGGAACTACTCAAGTCTCAGAAAACAAACTTTAAGGTAAAAGTAGCATCTAAGGCTAAGGATAACCATAAGCCATTTTTCAGTTATGTCCACAATCTTAAGGGCAACACCTAACAACATATGGAATTATTTGTAGATGACATTACCTATACTCAGCCAGAAGCTATAGCAAATCTGCTGGCTGACAAATTCACCTTAAATTTCACCTCCCCTCCACCCCCAGTTCTCCCCCAATAAATACCCCCCACCACTCCACTGCCAATTATCAAGAAAGAACAGGTTGCCACTGTGCTCTCTAAAGCTAAAATCACAGCTTCAGTGGGGCCTGACAATATACCAGGTTGTCTCTTAAACAGATTAAATCAGGACTTATCAGGCCCATTAGGATCTCTTTTTAACCACAGTCTCCAGACTGGCTTTCTACCGATAGAGTGTAAGACAGCAAGAGTCGTCCCTCTATATAATGGGGACTATCTACTGACCCAAGAAATTGCAGACCCATAAGTTTGACTAGTCCTATATGTAAGACCATGGAAGAATAAACATAGACCTGATAAGTAATGACATAGAAAACCTCCAAACACTGAACCTGACCCAATTTGGCTTTTTGAAGGGCAGGACATGCCTACTGAATAGGGTTGATTTTTTTGAGAAAGTCACTAAGACCATGGATGAGGGTAAAACAGTACACAGCACTTACCTCTACCTGGCCAAAGAATTTGACACAATTCCCCACACAGGTATTATAAATAAACTCACAAAACTTGGGATAAATCCCTGTGTCACCAGATGGATAGCCAATTGGCTCATGGACAAGACATATGTGGTTAAAGTGGGTGAATCCAGATCCAGCAAGAGGTCAGTTACTAATGGTGTGCCACAGGGCTCAGTGCTGGGACCACTCCTGTTCAGAATATACTTATCTGAAGTCAAGGCTAATGTGGAAGGCCTCTGGATGACAAAGTCTGATGATGACTGCAAGCTGAGAGGCATTAATGAATCCCCAGCTATCTAGATATCCTTCAGGAGGGTCTAGATCAGACAAATGATTGGTGCCAGAACCATGGTCTAAAACTAAATGCAAAAAAATTGTCATACCCTTTGGGAAGTCAAAGACCCCTACAAATTGCAACATCAACAGCACATCCCTAAGTGTAGACTCAGAACTGAGAGTTCTAGATACACAGATATATATAGTAGCCTGAATGTTGACTACTATGTGTCCACAGTGGTGAGGATGTCCTTCTATGTGGCACAACTAATTATTTATTTATTTACTTATTTATTTTATTTTACTTTACATTTGTTGACTGGGATAGTCCATCTGAGTGTGAGCGCACTTTCAGTGGAGGCCCGGGGAGAAAAGCTCCAATAAAACAAGAATAACTGACAGGTACAGTGTCGGTTTTACATAAAATTTAACAGAAATATTTAGAGACAACAAAGAAAGTACAATATGCAATAGTTACTTTAGTGAAAAAGGAGAATGTTATTACAATATATTAAAGCTGTGTTTATATATATATATATATATATATATATATATATATATATATATATATTTATTTATTTATTTTTTTTTAGGGCAGGGGTCTATCTTCAGCTGATCATTTGACTATACTTTAATACATGTACATATGTATACATATCTCTAATTATTTTTAACTAATTTCTGTGTAAATAATTTCTTTTGGATATGGTATTTGCTTAAATAGGGTCTATATTATATCATTGAACACTTAAAAAAGCGAACGCTGATTGATCGATCTAATTTAAGCGAAAGCTTACAATCTCGAACTGTCAGATCAGCGATTTTTTTTCCCAGGGAAAAAAATCCCTGATCCAAAACACATACACACAACACAAGCACACCAAACAAACAGAAATCCACACACATACACCTAAAATCTGATACCTAACCCTACACTAAACTATGCACACACCACTAACTACCCACTTACCTTAACCCAAACCCTAACCCTAAGGTCCATCACTATTGCACACTCACCTCACTCGCTCCCTAACCCTAACTCACTTAAATCCGCCCTAACCCTCATGTCCACTCAATCGCACACACCTAACCCGAGCCCTAACCCTAACTCACCTAAATCAGCCTAACACTCACATCCACACAATCGCACACTTACCTGAATCTGACTGGTAACTTTCCACCATAACACTGAAAATACCAAAGCAACAGAAACTGACAACCAAATTCTTTCCCTAGGAAAAAATTTGAGTTTCTGCTGCTTCGATATTTTGCAGTTTGGCGAAAATAAGTTCGATCAATCAGCGTTCGCTTTTTTAAGTGTTCGAGGATATAATATAGACCCGCTTAAATAGTATAACTTTGTAATTACTGCTCTCTCATCTTATTTTGTCTTACAGTTTTCTCTCATAATTGTGCATTATAAACTTTTAAATGTCACTGTGGAGCTTTTCTCCCCGGGCCTCCACTGAAAATGGAAATATATCCAGTTGGACTAGCCCGGTTAACAAATGTAAAATAAATAAATAAATAAATAATGTATACCATTAAAAAGAAAAGGAATTATCAAATTACACTCTTGTTGTAAGTAGTTGATAGGTGATGTTAACAAGAGTTGGGTCTATGTGGAGACTATAAAATTTAGGGGATGAAATTTGATGTGGGCTTATGTGGTATTTGCCTGGGTTGGTGCAGGAGCAGAGCCAGTTGTTAGTGCAGTGGTCTTTGAGCAGAGTTTTAAATTGATGTAGGTTGGTAGCATTTAGGATGTGCTGGGGGATTGAGTTCCAAAGTTTAGAAATCTAGTGGGAGTAGAGGGCATCTCCAGTTTTGTTGTTGCTTTTGAATACTTGGAGGAGTGTTTTGTGTGAGGATCGAATTGCTGAGTGTTGGCATATGGTTTGAGTAATTGTTGTAGGGCTGGGGTTTGATTTGGCTGGTATACTGGCTGGTGAATAAAGACAAGTTGGGTATAGATTAGTTCTTGTGGGGGTTCTAGCCAACTTATTTGTTGTAGGGCAGGGCAGTGGTGAGACCTATATGGGGAGCTAGTGGTGAACTTGGCTAATTTTATTGTAGGCTGATTCAAGTTTGGTAAGGTCAGTTTTGTTAAGGTTTGTAAAGATGGGAGAAACATAGAGAACAGCAGATAAGAAATGAGTCGTGGCGATGCTTAGTCTAGATTGGCTAGATAGGAAAGGATTATGTTGGTAAAGAGAGCCTAGTTTGATGTGCGTTTTTTTTAATTGTTTGAGAGAGGTGTAGATCAAATTTTAATTTGCTATCAATTGTGACACCTAGTAATTTAGTATGTGAGCTGGTGTTTATGATTGTGTTATTGGAGGAGTGGATTTGAAAAGTGGCAGAGAAATTTGGTGTTTTGGTGGGGAAAAAGACCATTAGTTTAGTCTTGTTTTGGGTTCAGTATGAGGTGAGTGTTAGTTAGCCAGGATTCTACTTCTAGGAAGGATTGTTGTGTTATAGCCTGTAGCTATGTTAGAGAGGGGGCAGAGCATATCAGGGTAGAGTCATCTGCATATTGGATGACAGAGGCAAGAGATGTGGATTTATGGAGTTCATTTGTGAAGATGGTAAAAAGTAGGGGGCCTAATATTGAGCCTTGTGGAACTCCTATGTTAACAGGGAGCAAAGATGATAGCTCCTGTTGCCATCTAACAGCCTGCTGGCATTTGGTTAGATAGCTATGGAACTAAGCTAGGGAAGAATGAATGAGATGTAATGTGGCTATGTCTGACAGCAGTTTTTTGTGTGAAACTGTGTTGAATGCCTTTGAGAGTCTAGAAAGATGGATGAGACATATTTATTCTGATTTCTATGTTTATTTATTGTGTTAGTAAAACTGAGGAGGGAGGTTGTGGTGCTGTGGTGGGGGTGAAAACCATGTTGTGTGTTTGATTGGAGATTATTGGTGAAAAGGTAGTGTAGAAGCTGGGTGTGAATACATTTTTCTAGTATTTTGGAGAGGGTGAAAGAATAGCAATGGGCCTGTAATTAGTAAGCTCAGCAGAGTTGCCACCTTTATGCAGTGGGGTGATATAGGAGACTTTCCAGATTAGTGGGACATAGTTCTCAGAGACAGAGCGGTTGATGAGGATAGAAATGGGGTAGGCTATGACTTCAGAGGCAGCTTTGAGGAATTCTGATGGGAAATTGTCAGCAGCTAGGCTGGTGGTCTTGAGCTTAGTTTTTTTATTGTATGGGTTGGGACAGGGTTAAAGGAGAAGGAGTTTACAACCTCATTGGTGGCTACAGGGATTGTAGTAGTGATGTTCTGGTTGTAGTTAATAAGTGAGCGAATTGTGTATATGAAAAAGGAATTGAATTGTGCAGCGATGTTATCATTTGATGGGGGTGTGGTAAGATTGGGGGTGGATGTACTACCAGGTTACATGAGTTTGTTTATAGCAGTACAGAAATTTTGGGGGTTGTTTTTGTTTTTTTGCTGTGCAGTGATGTAGTAGGTTTTTTGTTGGCTTTTATCTGAGATTTGGTTTTATTCCTAAGTTGTTTGAAAAGTAGAAGGTTGTCATTGATTTTGTTAGTTAGCCACTGTTCCTATGCCTTGTCCCTTTCTTTTAGTAGGTCTTTGGTGTTGTTTGTAAGCCAGGGTGTGTGGTGATGTTTTATTCTAGCTATTCTGCAGGGGGCCAGGCTGTTTGGGATGTTGAGGAAGGTGGTGTTAAAGTGTTGAATGGCGTCATCTAGTAGTAGTGTTTTGAGGGGGGACCAGTTAATTTGTTGGAGGAGGGAGTTGAAAGTGTGGGTATCAAATATTTTTTGTTGCAGATTAGCCTATAGACTACTTGTCTGGGTGGACTAAGATTGTTTCTGATTATGTCTGTGGGTAGGTGGTCACTTACGGCACTGGGGAGGCATCCTGCTAGATGGGGTGTGTTATTTTTATTTGTGTGAGTCCAATCCAGGATGGACTGTCTGTTGGAGGTTTTGTCTATTCCTGTGGGGTTTTGTATGAGTGGGGAGAAACCATATAGTTTTATGAAATTGGATGGATTATTGGAATTATAGGTGGACCAGTCAGTGCTGAGGTCACCCATAATGATTGTTTCTTGGTGGAAGGTTGTGGATAGCCAGTGAAGTATGTCTTCAACTGTGCTAGTGTTATCTCCTGGAGGGATATTGATAGCCCACTATGATTAGTGTTTTGTTGTTGTTGATATTCAGTTTGGTGATGAGTAATTCCGCATTGTTAGATGTAGGAAGTGTGGTCTTGATAACTTCTAGGGCTAGATTTTGTTTAAACATTATTGCTACACCTCCTCCACATTTATTTTGATGATCGAGTCTATATAAGTTGAACCCTGGGGAAGTATTTCATTGTTTTTGACATGTGGCTTAAGCCAAGTTTCAGTCAATATGGTTATGTCAGAGGAATGTAAGTCAATTAGTGCACGGAGGTCATGGATTTTGTTTAGTATACTTCTTAAATTTATATTAAGGAACAACAGGGAGTGTTTGGGGTGGGGGGTATGGTGAAGTTGATTGGGGTGTAAGTGGTAGTTTGTTTGTTGTTAGTCTTGGGGCCAGGGTTGGGGTGGATGTCACCACTGAGTTTTAGTTTTGATAATATATGAAATAAAGTTTTTATACGTTTGCTTAGTTTTTTCTGTTTCTAAATAGTGGTTCATTTTTATGTCTGGTTTGGTGGTATTTAAGTTGGAGGTAGTCTATTTTTGTGTTGTAGAGGTTGGGTGAAATTTGAGAGTTGTAGCGATGGGATATCGGCAGTGGAGTGTTGGTGATGGAGTAGGTGGGTTGGTCATGGTAGATGGGGGTGTGGAAGTTAGTTAAATTATAAAGAAGGGCTAGTGTGAATAGGTTGACTGTGATGAGAGATAAGATAGTAAATAGTCTTTGTTTTAGTGGATGTAATGATTTGTGTTTTAGTGAATATAACATAGTGTGCTTTATTAGTGTGTTGAGGTTGTTAGAGTGGGACTAACAGTGTGTGGTTAGAGTGTGATGTGAGATGGAGGGGGATGTGATAGTTGTGAATTTGTTGGTATGTGCTAGAGCAGGGCTTATATCAGATAGGAGGGTGAATATGTGGGAGGTGTTAAAGGAGCTGAAAGTGTAGGTGGGTGTGTGTTGTATTGTAATGGTGGGGGAGGGGGTATAGTGGAGATTAGCCTGTTATAATTTCAGGGTGTGACAACTGTTAGATGTGTATGAAACAAGAGGGTTGTTTGTATTGATAGTATCAATGTATTGATAGCATTTTGTAAAGGCAAAACGGGTAGGGATTAGTTAATGGTTAATATATGTTATTAGTAAACATAAAGCATCCAGATCCAATGGAATTATAGTCCCTCTGTACTCATCTTTCATGAGACCAATAACTAAGTATGATGTTACATTTGGCATGTACTTGACTAAGTGCTTACAACAGCGTGAGTGATCTCAGTGGCTCTTCACAAAGAACATAAAGGGTATGAACGATATGTCCTGTGCAGACAGACTAAAAGCCATATTTGTTTACTCTGTCTCCTACTAACTATTAAGGGGTGACCTAGCCTGACTCACCAATCCAGCCCTGACAGTGCTGCTACTCATCCACAATTCAAACAGCATAAGGGCAAACCAATCTAGGGATCTAAACTTAGTGACTCAAACAAAACATGCTAGAGAGACAGATGTGTGTCAGAGACTGCCCCTTCTTTAGAACAGGCTTCCTAGTCACATTAAGCAGATCCTTTGCCTGGCTCTCTTCAAATGCAATATGGATCAATGGATGGGGAATCACAATCTTTAAAATACTCACGGCATAGGCACAAATCCATGCCATCCTCTTGCCCCTTGGGTCTATATATTGGGTAAAACTGGGCTGTGTTGGCTAAGCTTGTAACAACTTTTAAGCTGTTAGCCTAGTAATCTCCTATGAATGTATGAGCCTGAGCCTAAGTAATCATGTATCCTATGAGCATCCAGTTATGGATATCATGTTCATCTAATTCTAGTTATCATGTGCAGTTAATCTTGGCTATAACGTGTGCCTAATTCTTGATGTAATGCATATCTAATCAGGGATATAATGCACATCAGATTGTGAATATTATGTGTATGTAGTCTTGGATATACTACACATCTAATCCCAGATATAATATGCATCTAATATTGGCTATTATGTACCACTAATAATGGATACAATTATATATATGATATGCATTTAGTCTTAGATATCACACATTTAATTACTGCTATCATGCATCCTGGATGCAATGTGCATCTAATCCCGAATAGTTAGAAAGGTAGAGAAATAGATAGATAGATAGATAGATAGATAGATAGATAGATAGATAGATAGATAGATAGATAGACAGAAAGATGAATAGTTGGATAGATAGATATTTACTTCATGGAAATCTTCAAAAAAATAGGGATATGGATGTGGGAAGGACAGCTGTAAAGCTAAGTGGAAATTCATTACACCACAGAATAGAGAGAGAGAAAGAGAGACTAATCATAAATTATGTGCAGTACTCTTAGTATATATTGAATATGTAAGTTATTAGATAGTGAAACCATTTGCATTTGATGTTATAGCAAAATGCAGAAGTAAAACCCAGACTGCATTGTGTTTTACTATAATCTGTGGGCATGGCAGATGATTTTCTGAGACCTGCATGGCTTGTTTTTGATAACAATATTGCAGAAAACTGGAGAGTGTTTGAGCAGGAATATGATATTTTCATACAAGCTGCTTTTTCTGACAAAGACTCACATGCAAAGGCATTTATTCTGCTTAATTGAGCTGGCTCAGTGGCCATTGAAAGAAAGCATTCATTTATTTATGCACTTGCTGTTTTTGCAGGGGAGGGAGAAGACCACAATATAGTGTTGCCAGCTGAAACAAGGGAAGACCCTGAGTGTTTAAAACATAAATTTAGAGAAATGTGTAACCCCCCCCCATATGAATATTACAACGGAAGGGCACTTATTATACACAAAGGACCAAAAGCCTGGTGAAACGTTTGCAGCATATATAACTGACTTGGGGAAAAAAGGCTAAAATATGCAGATTTGGTGATTTGAAAGATGAGTTGATAAAAGACATGCTTGTCTGTGGTGTTAATAATGACATAGTGAGAAAGATTTTGCTTCGAGACAGTGATTTAATGTTAAATAATGCCATTGAAATTTGTCAGATATACGAGCTTACAGAAAAGCACACAAGCATGCTTACAAATAAGAATAGCTGTGAAAGTCACAGTGACAAAGCTCATTTTGACAGCATGCAGCATGTAGTTAAAAGAAACAGGCCCAAGCACATGGCAGCTACTGCAGGTTCTGTAACAGTCCCTGGGAAACCCTTTGTCTTTCCAGCAACATCCAGAGCATGCTCAGTGAAGCATAAGGGTGAGTCAGCAAAGTCAAAGCATGTGCACCCACCCAGCTTTATAGTCAACTGTCATAACTGTGGTGGAAATCATGAACCCAAAAGAGAAAAGTGCTTAGCTTTTCATCAGCAGTGTCATTCTTGCAATAAGTGGAACCATTTGAAAAGGTTTTGTAAATCAAATAAGGCACATTTGTTTATTAAAAGAGGGCATTCCAAGAGGCAAGTTGATCAATTAGAAAGCTGCAACCCTACTTTTTATGTTGATGGCGTGCATGTGCTTGGTGAAACAGTTAATGCAATAGATTTGTGGGCAAAGAATGAAATCTTTTGTACTGTTTGGATTAATGGGAGTCCCCTTAGAGCTCAAAGTAAATACTGGCTCAAAATGCAATGTTATGTCAGAAGAAATGTTTTCTAGAGTAAAAGCTGCAGAACATCTTGATTTGACAAAGTAGGCAGAGCTTGTTGCTTATGGTGGTGAAGGGATTTAAACCAAAGGCTCAGCAGTGCTTTCATGTTATTCTGTTGGGAACAGCTATGACTTGCAATTTTTCATAGTCAAGAGACATGTGCAGTCATTATTAGGCCTCAAAGACAGTTTGAAAATTGGACTGCTTTCATTTAATAAAGACGTTCACCATGTAAGTCTAACTGACAACAGCTCAAATTTTGCCCAAACTATTTTTTATGAGTATGCTGATGTTTTACAGACAAACTAGGCAAACTACCAGTTGTATACTCTACAAAGTTAGACACAGAGGTCAGCCCAGTTATCAGACCAGCATGAAAGGTTCCAGTAGCTATACAGAACAGAGTCAAAGCCAAGCTAGACAAAATGGTGCTGTTAGGAGTAATCCATCCAGTAAAATAAGCCACTAAATGGGTATCCTCCATGTAGTAGCTCATAAGTAAAGCTCAGGTGATATCAGAATTTGTATTTTTCCAAGAGATCTGAACAAAGCATTAAAAAGACCTCATCATCCAATGTGCACAGTTGAAGACCTTGCTGCCGTCATGCCAAATGCTGCTGTTTTTTCTATCTTAGATGCAAAGAGTTCATTTTTCCAAATTTTGCTTGACAAAAAGAATTGTTATTAACAACATTCAGTACACCATTTGGTAGAAACAGATTTCTGAGAATGCTATTTGGAATAAATTCTGACAGTGAAGTCTTTTAGCGTGCAATGGAGCAAATTTTTTCGGGCTATCCCTGTGCTATTATAGTAGATGATATTCCAGTAGGAAGCAATGGTGAAGTCAAACATGACAGAAACCTCAAGAAAGTTCTGGAAAGAGCACGTGAAATGAATCTTAAACTGAATCCTCAGAAGTGCAAATTCAGGCTACAAGAAGTTACTTACGTTGGTCACTTGTTTACCAGTTCAGGTTTACAACCACATCCTTCCAAACAAACAGCAATTCTTGAAATGCCAGCTCCAGACAATGTCCAAGCCCTGCAATGTTTCCTTGGCATGTTCAACTATCTAGGCAAGTTCATTCCAGATTTAAGGCAGATTTGGCACAACTCAGAGAGCTGACATGCAAAGATGTAATTTGGTTATGGTCAGAATAGCATCAAAGATTATTTGATATCCTGAAGCAGAAATTTGCTGTCCTACCAACTCTCAGCTACTATGATGTTCACAAACCAGTTACTCTTTCCTGTGATGCTTCTAAATTTGGCCTAGGTGCAGTCATTCTTCAGGAGAGTAGACCAGTAGCCTATGCATTGAGAATGTTTACCCAAACCAAGATGCAGTATGCCTCAATTGAGGAAGAGCTTTTGGCAATTGTGCTTGCATGTTCGAAGTTCCATGATTATATTTATGGTCGACCAATCCAGACTGAAACTGATCACCAACCTCTAGTTACTATTTTGAAAAAGCCTATGCATACAACTCCAGACAGATTCCAACTTATGATGCTCAAATTGCAAAATTACAATTTCAAGCTTGCCTACACAAAAGGCAAACTTCTTTGTCTTGTTCATACTTTATCCAGATCACTCAGAAAAAAACACAGAACAGCATATCAATGAGCAACTTCATTTTGATGTCATGGAAGTGAGTATTTTTTCTTCCACACATGTTAATGAGCTCAGAACTCACAAAGCTTCAGATGCAATTCTCTAGAAGCTAAACCTGTTTATCAGTCGAGGATGGCCTTCAAAGCAAACTTGTTTATCAGTAGAAGTACAACCACATTTTCCATACAGAGATGAGATTTTGTCAGACAATAGTATCATCATGAAAGGTCCTAAAGTGATTGTTCCAAAGTCCTTGCAACAATAGTATATTAAGATATGGCATTGTGGTCACCCAGGAACTGATTCTACTAAAAGAAGGGTGAGATAAAGCCACATCTACAGAAAGAACCACTTCAGCTAAGCCAGATTTTGAACTACCTTGGTTGACAGTAGCCACATCTTTGAGTGGAATGGTCAGCATTACTTGGTGTTAGTAGACTCTTATTCAAATTGGTTTGAGATTGACCTACATCTCAACCTAACTTCCAGTACTGTTATTACTAAGTTGAAGCAACATTTTTCTGCCCATAGTAGTCCAAATAGAGTTATTTCTGACAATTGTGCACAGTTTACTAGTCAGCAGTTCAAGAAATTTGCAGAAGAGTGGGATTTTGCTCCTATTATGAGTAGTCCTGAATATCAACAGTCAAACAGCTTGACTAAATGTACAGTTTAAATGTGCAAAAGAGCTGTTAGAGAAATCCAGACATGACGATACTGATGTTTTTTCTCAACTTGTTAAATCTCAGAAACATTCCTCATAATAAACATCTTGGTTCACCTACCCAGAGACTTATGTCGAGACAAACCAGAACCACACTACCAATCAGCAGTAATTTATTGGTTCCATGTGCTAGGAACAGCAAAGCAGTAAAAGCCCAAATGTTGAAGAAGCATTTGTCTCAGAAATCTTACTATGATAAAACCAACAAACTGCTCAGTTCACTGAAAAAAGGGGAGATAGTGAGGATGCAGACGTCAAAAGGTTTTGATCGCACCAGATTTGTGAAACGTTTGTTTCAAGAGCTGAGATTGTACATTGTGGAATCACAAGAAGTGGAATTCAGACAAAATTGGAATGATTTGTTACTAGTGTCTGAACCAGTGTTACAGCATCTTTCATAGAGTGATATGAAAATATGTTCTTGATAAACTGAAGTTTGAAAAGGGTCTGCTTAAAAGAAAAATAAGTTATACATGAACTATATGCACAAATACAATGCTATCTTTAAAATGACTTTACGTGCAAGACTGTTTAAACAGGTTTAATGTCCTCTTAGCTACAGAATTGTATTTCCAGTGTTGTATTTGGTTCTGGGAGGGGTCGGTTTAGTCCAGCTGTACAAGTCAATTTAAAAACTTCCGGCATTTCTTTGCCCCACAGTTGCAAGGTAGTTTGTTACTAGCATCTTCTATGGGAAATTTATAATCGTACGTTAGCTCTTCACCACGGTAGATCTTTCGCATAGCAAAGATAACATTGTGCTTCTGACTGTCAATGTTAATAACACAAGAGTAACAGTTGGGCTCACAGGAGTGATTGATGAAATGGGCTGCATTTCCATGCATGGTAGCGTCAACCACTTCATAGTCATCGATGCGAAACATATAGCAACCAATCCCCTTACTATCATAGTACTTCTCTCATTTATCAGTAAGTACAGAGCGAATAACATTGCCCAAGTATTCAATCACCATTTCACCTGCGTCAATATTCCTTTTACAGAAAAGGCCTCTTCCATGAATACATGACCTATAGACTCCAACTGCTTCCTCTGAAGTCTTCCTTAAGTGTCTAAATCTCATTGGCATTGGCAGGTCCACACTTTTCGCCTTCCTTGCAGACTTCAGCTGCACTTCCTCCTCCTCTTCATCATTGGGATTGTAATCAGGAGGCTGGTGATGTTTTGAAGCCAGGAAATTGAACATATCAAAAGATGATTTTCTCTGATGCACGTCTGCCCTAGCTGAGCCATGCGCATTGAGTGGTGGCTCATCTGCTTCTTCAGGTTTATGAAATCAGAAACGATAATTCTGGCACTGCTTGGCCCCATAAAGCTGCTCAATCAGGAATACCACAGCATCATGGATAATTCCCAACATTTTTAAACCACTGACTCCTGCGAAAGAGAGCTGTTTTAATCTGGCATTAGTGCGTGCCTCTTGAACTTTGTCAGTAAGTCACTTCCACACCTCCTCTATACTTTCTGAGGAGTAGTGAAAACCATCATCACTCGATATTTCAAACATCAGCCCTTTCTTTGGTTTGTTCTCAGGAAAGCGTTCCTTTTTCTGTTCTTGCTCACTAAGATCCAGAACTGGGGAGCTCAAGATGTCCTTAATGTCATCAAACCGACTGGTTTCTGAAAGCCCAGTTCTTTCATTAGTAAGTGACTGGCCAAGCACTGACTGAGATTCTGGGACAGCTGTCACTTGCCCTGTTGAGTGCATACATTCCTGAGGTTGTTTTTGATTGTCAGTGTCCATTTCAGGCACATCTACTGCACTCATCCCTACGACTGAGCCTGGTGTCATAGCTTTATTTTATTTATTTATTTATTTATTTATTTATTCTTATTTATTTATTTTACATTTGTTGACCGGGCTAGTCTAGTTGGATATATGTCCATTTTCAGTAGAGGCCCGGGGAGAAAAGCTCCAAGTATTAATACATAGTTTAATAAAAAGTAATCATAAAAGTAATTACAGCTAAAATAGTAAGAAGGAAGTCAAGTAAAAAAAAGGTTTTTTTTTGTTTTTTTTTTTATGAGGAAATTGGGAGATTAATAACACAATAGTCTTACACATAAGTGAGATATGAGATCCTACATATTATGTCATGGGCAAAGCATAGTACTTTTTATAAAGTAACATAATTAGAAAGCATAATGAATAGACTGAGGATAAAGTAAAAAGGAACAGAAGGAAAGATAGGAAAGGTATCTGAGTTAGTATAGGATGAGTTTATGGATTTAATTAACTTTCTAGGGCTAAATAAAAGAGTTACTTTATGAAAGAGAGGCAGAATTTACACCTATGAAAGAGTGGAGAAACACTCAGAGATAACTAGTCAGCTTTGTCTTCTGTCATTAAATTGGAACCTCCTGAAGAATCTGGTTGCATATGAAATGTTTTATGCTTTTTTCCATTTCCTTTCTCCAGTGTTAGCTGTGGTATTTTTACTTTCACATGCGTCTTTGCAGAAACTGGAGTAGGAGTACTATGTCCCTGCTCTACTACCTGCAGTGATGCTGCAGATACTGAAGAGGCATGTAAAGATGCTGGAAGACGCTGGTGAGAAAAGCCAGCAGTACTGGGAAGGTCTGCAAGCTGTAGGATGGTAGCAGATGTATTACTGTAATCTAAATGTGCAGAACCTATTGCAGGTTTATCTACCAAAACCTGTGCCACATGCTGTTGCAAATGAAAGGAATCTTCTTGGTCAGAAGACAAATGAGTTACCTGCATTCCAACAGCTGAAGCTGATGGAAGCACACAGACACCTGATGTCACAGTTAAAGTGTTCATGTTTGGGCTTGGAGATGTTCCTAGTTCTGAGAAAGCTGCATTTGACTGCAAGGATGCTGACTGTTGTGAGCCTGTTTTGTACAGGCTGCCTATAGACCCTGCTACATCAGAGGAATCATGTAGTCTTGGACTTTTAAGGGTAACTGAAGGCTGATGCAAAATACTTTCAGAAAGGGAGCTGTCAGTAGTGGTCTGCGTGGATGAAGTCTGTAGAGCTACACTATGGATAGATTTATTTGGAGTTGATCCATGCAAATGACTTGTGGAAAGATGACTGACATCCTGATCAGCAGCACCTGAGGTGCTACCAACAGCTGTTGTCACAGTAATCGTCTTGGTTTGTGGAGGCAAAGGTGTTTGTTCAAAATACACTACTCCAGATTTTGACTTCTTGATGATGGCAGGAACTATTCGATGAGGTGTAGCATTTGGAAGACTGGCTAAATCTACCAAGACTGATTGGTTAGTTGTCCCTCCAGAATGCTGAGAGGTAGAAAAATTAATTAAAGTCAGGCTGGGAACAATTTCAGATGGACTTACTGCAGACTGAACACCAGATGGAGCAGGCTTTTTTTTCCTTAAATGTATTTTAGTCAGTAACCTCTTTCTACTAAGGCTAGACGATGGAGCTTGAACAGTGGAACTGAGGTCAGACCTCTGACTCAACTCTGATACAAGATGCTGGGAATCTTGACGAGGCTGTATGCCAATTAATAAGCCAGAAGCAGAACTGCTGATTGCAGACTGAAAAACAGTGGGAGTAGTTGCTGGGAAAGTACGTAACTGTGGACAATGTGATATTGGTAGCAGTCTTTTGTTAGATGAAGGAAAAACAGTCTGGTGAGGTGGTAATGCAGCACTTAGTCCTGGAGTTAATGGAAGCCCGGTTCCAATATGTCCAAGGACAGAAGCTGTTGCATCCATTACAGGTGCTGCAGGACTTACAGAAGATGAAAGCTGTATTTTTTTGTGTAACTCCATTTGGAAGGGTTTGAAGAACATACAAAGGCTGCATATGTTGATTGACAACAATTAATTTTTCTGTTGTAGGTGTCAAATGAGATGTGGTTTGCACTGCAGCATTTGTCACTTGGGAAGGGCCAGGACTGTCTGTTGAATTTGAGACATACTTCTGACCCTGCATTGGTACAGAGGGAGAAACAGGAACCTGGACATTTGGAGTTCCACTTCTGCTTATATCTTGACTGCTGGCATGCCCCTGATCAACCTGACTGCAAGAAGGGCTAGCTATATGCTCTGTTTCTATATGTCCTTGAATGAAATGATCTGGAGTCACCTGACCTTCATTAGTAGACTTGACAGCCTGTGACAACAAGTCTGCATCATCAACATCATCATCATCATCATCTTCACTAGATGTAGCAGACTTTTCAGAAAACACCTTTCTCAACAGTCTCCTCAGGAGACAGATTCAGCATCTCATCATCACCTGCACTTGTCAACTGGGACTCTGAGATTACCGGGAGATTGCTATGATTCTGACTAGGTACAGTAGGATTACGAGTTGTTAAAACAGACAGATCAGAAGGAAGCTCCAAAGGCAGCTCAAACTGTTCTGCAGATATTGAAGATGAAATGCCGCTGTCTACTGGCTCAGTGTTAGACAACTGCTGAGAAAACACTTCAGATAATCCCATGTCTTTTCCTCTATTACTGTCCAAACCCAAGCCCCCACTTAGTGTTGACACTTCAGATGACGATGACTCAGGGCTTTCTCCCAAAGCCTGCATAGAAGGAGTGTTCTTTAAGACGAAATCCATAATATCATGGGGGAGAATGTTGCCACAGTCATCACTGTTGTTGTTATTGTCAGAGTCAGATTTCAGCAGCTCTGTATTGAATGAATCCAGTATGTTTTTATCTGAAGGAGCATTTGCATGGGCTCTTCAACTCACATCCAAGGTTTCAAGTTGGGCATCTAAGGAATCCTGCCCTTGTGGCTTGACCCCGCCTAACCCTGGCTTAATCTTGCCTGTGACAAAGACTCTAGTTCTCAGAGTGACTTGTTCAATGTTCCTGTTCCAGAAAACATTCCGTTAGCAATCCCTGTTCCGGAGAAAATCCCTGAGACTCCTCAAGCAGAAAATTCTCCAGTGACTGTCCATGTTGCTAAACCCAGTCCTAACTATTATGTCATGGGATAAGGTCACATCTCTAAACCTAGTTCCAGATACACGACAGGACATGACTGTTGTTTTTCTTTATTAATGTCTCTATAATTGCATGCTTGTTTAAATGTTGTTTATATGAGATAGCTCAGTAAAGAGGGAGGATGTAGATCAGAGTGTGTGATACACCTTTAAGAAGCTTTCCATTGAGTCAGCACATGCATATAAGTACTGAGCACGTGCAAGCAAGAGTGCCATTTTGAGTGAGCATCCAGAGTGAGAGCTTGCAAGTATGTAGTCAGTCAGTTAGACAGTTTGTTTAAGTTTAATGTTCCTGCCATCCATCCTGATGTATTTGTATACAGTAAACTACTTAAACAAACACCCAAGCCTCAACGTCTTCTTAATGCACATAAGAAGAGCGACAGTTTGTACAGTCTTGGCAGAACAGATCAACATGGAGACATCGGCATATTGTATTATTGTGGAATGTTTACTAGCTTTTTGGAGGCCATTTATCAAAATATTAAATAGGAATGGGTCTAGTATGGATCCTTGGGGAACACTCACAGTCATGAGAAGGAAGGAGGTGATGTCAAAGTGCCATTTGACTGTCGGTTGTCAACCAGATAGGTAACTATTGAACCAGAAGTTAAAGAGTGGGCCTAGTCCTAGAGATGAGAGACTAATGAGGAGTTTTGGGTGCGCTACAGTGTCAAAAGCCATGAACAGCTCCAGGAAATGCCAGTTTGCCAGCATTTCTGTGATGGCTAACAGTGGAGGTTGTGAAATTGAGGAGGGCAGAGATGGTGCTGTGATGTGGTCAAAAGCCATGCTGAGTAGGAGATTGTAGATTATTGTCAAGGACTGACATAAGTGGTTGAGTCTGAATGCAGTTTTCAAGAATTTCAGTTCATTCTGTTAAGAGGCTGACTTGCATTACATTTAACCAATCATATCTTCCACTACCTCTAGACAATCAAAATATACCCTCCACTCCTAGCCACACCTCCACTATTCCTCTGTATAGTATATCTGTCTTTATACACTAGACTGCGTAATATAATTTCCCACTATCTCTACCCATACTTACCACTGCTTTAACTATCCCGAGTAGCATTTAAATACATCTCCTCAGTCTTTGTCTCTCTACTCAAACACACGACTCATACAAAATTATTACTACTTTCAATTTTAGTAGTACTTGCCAAAATAAGCTCCCTGCAATACCAAACACACAGCACAAATCGTCCCTCCTCTACTTCACAAGAACCCTACCCCACCCACATGATCAATTTCACATAGCACCTACCCTTTTCAATATTAGCTACACTCACTTTTTCAAACATACATTTCTTCACCTCTGCCACAATAACTATCATTCAGACCCAACCTCCAACGAAAAATAAAACAAAACTCTCACCATGGAATACCACTCAACTTGCTAATGCTATCACTCTCAGGGGATGCTCATCCCAATCCGGGGCCATAGTTTCAAGCAACATCCATTTCATCCTTAGGAAATCATAAAGAAAACAAACAGTACAGGACTGCTCATATTCAATATAATCCTCAGGATCATCCAAGATAAACGTCCTGAAGTACACTATTGGACTGCACATCATTTTTTACATTATCTTAGCCACAGAAACATGGCTAAAAAGTGAAATTAAGGATGAAGAGGTAGATCCTCCAGGATACACAATGCTTACATTTGATAGAAGAAACGAAAAAGCAGGAATTGCAGTTATTATATAGAAAAGTGTGACCTTCACCCCTTCTGTTGCCCAGTCAGAAATTTGCATGTCTTCACTTAAAATAAATAAATGCAAAAATCACTATAATAGAAGCCTATATCCCTCCAGACAACAATAATAATACTGTAGAATAACTCCTCTCTTGGGTATCCAAAAGCATTTCAAAATAATAGACTAGTTAAAAATAAGAAATGATACTACCAGCAATAATATCAATCTTTATGGATTCAGTCAACTCATATGCACCCCAATTAGATACAACAAACATTGTAAAAGTCAAAACCTCCTAGACTGGATCTTAACTGCCTAAATGGAATCTCATCTTTAGGCTCCCTCCCTGACAATTTAAGTGACTACCTACCCACTTTTGTCTCTTTAATTTCTCCAAGCCTTTTGGGTTTCTAATACAATGACAGGAATGGGCCCCATTCCTAAGTCAAAGTATGATTATAGTTCATGAAATTAGTATTGTTTCACTCTTTGATGTTAGCCAGAAGTGCGCTTCACAGCACTCGCCATGTGCCCATTAATGACTCCTTTTGCAATTCATATGGAGTTACATGTACTGGTAACATATCTAAGTATGTTTATAAATTATTTTTATATTGCTCCTACTACTACTACTGGAACTGTCTGGGTATCCTTCTTCCACATTGCCCTTGTTTCTCCCTGCAAATCCTAGTATTTTATGAATTTGTGTCTGTCTGTATGTAAGACACTGTAATCACTGGGTACAGCAATTTCAATGATCAATGCTACTTTTGTCTTGTTTTCGTGAACTATTATGTCTTGTTTTCTCACATCTGTTTTTTTGAACTGTTGTTAATGGGTTATGTGATATAAACTTCATAATTTTCTATAATGTTTTGTGGTTCATGTTTCCAGTGTTTTTCAGCTACTTCAATATTATAATGTTTGAACAATCCCCATTACTTCCGGTTTGATTTCCATTCCCGCTTGGCATGTACATGCTTCTGCTAGACTAAGCAGGGAAGTCATCTTAGATTTATTCTCCTCGTGTTTTAAAACTTTCACTCCATTTAGGTCTTGAGAGGTCAGCAGATATGTATGCAGTCCTATGATTGCAGATCTATACATGTAATCAATTTCTAGGAGGCCTATACTTTCTTCAGAACTGGGAATATATAGTCATGGTATACATCGATTTTTATAAATCATCTAATAAGCATGAAACATCCTTGTTTTCCTGTTATAGTAGAGTGCTGTGCCATATTTGGTTTGCTTGACAAAAATGTAACAAAATATCAAAGCAAGATAACAAAATCCCCCCAGAAAGGAAAAGGAGAAGGATATATGACCCACACTACTCCGACTCTCACACTCAATGTGCCCTAATTCATGAAAGCATATTTCAAACTGTGTAAGATAGTACAGGAAAAAACCCACTGAAATAAAAGAGCAAACCATATGCAGCAAAATCATACAGATTCCAACAATCATAAAATATGCCCGAACATAAAGCTTTAAGTGTACCAGCCCTGTTTTATTAGTTCAACATGCTGTTACCAAGTATTTATTTATGTTATTAATAAAATTATTTATACGAACAGAATGCAGGAGTTTGCCCCAAAGTACCCTTGAACGTATTATTATTCTGTGCCCATATATAATAGTCTCTCTCTCTATATGTATATATATATATATATATATATATATATATATATATATATATATATATATATATATATATATATATATGTAGCTGTATAGACATGTGTTTTTTTTTAATATGAGAGCACTCAACCTTCAGATGTGTAGTATCACAACTTAATAAGAAATCACCCCATGCCCAACATTGGTTAGTGTGCCTGTACTTTATGTGTTTTTTTATACATATATATTATTTATACGGCATATATATGTTTTTATTTTTATATCTACAACGAACTGAATATTATTAATATGTCATATTTTTAAATATATATATATATATATATATATATATATATATATATATATATATATATATATATATATATTATTATTTCAATACAATGTTTATAATTTAAAATACCCCCCGGCCACCATGAGTAACTTGCCATAAGTCTGCTTGTTCTTTTTTTTGTTTGTTTTTTGTTTTTGTTGTTGTTTTTTTAAACATATTAATTAAATTAAATAAATTGTGACAGCCGCGGTGGTGCAGCGGTAGCATTGTTGCCTCACAGCAAGTGGTTCTCCCGTTTAATTCTCGGCTGGATCACCTTCTGTGTGGAATCTGCATGTCTTCCCCGTGGTTGAGTGGCTTTCGAAAGACATGTGTGAATGGGCGTGCCTTCGTTGAAGGTTGGGCGTTAAGCTGGCACCTTTCACCGTGAAAAATGTACTGCCGATCATTAGCAAACCAGAGTATTGCTGTGGCAATCCCTAACCGGGAAAAAACAAAGGAACAACAATTAAATTAAATAAATTGTTAAAACCAGAATGCTGGCACTTCACCAATGACTAAGCAGCCACTATACAGCTGATAAGCCCTCACCATGCCCTACATCCGGTCGCTGCCATCTGGCTCCATCTTCTTCAGTTGGCATGCCTGCTGATGGATCTGGCAGGCAAAAACAGAAGCACTCCCCTAAATAGGGAGTGCAGCATCTGACCCCCCCCCCCCATGATGATGACTCACAGCTTGCAGACAATGAGCCGTTATAATAAAGTTTCATAATTATGAAGTTAAGAATATTTGTACCAAGTTCTTAGCAATGAATAAAACATTGTATCCATAAGATAAACAAACATAACCATACCTTACTGTATAAAACAGTGAATCATTGCATATTTTATTAATGAATAAGTACTACTGACAGCACTAACAGAAATAAATCAAAACTGGTATGGTTCATGCTTTGAGTCTCTTAGCCAGCACAGCTGCTGCTAAACCCACTTGACAAATATTTCAGATGGGCAAAAAACTGCCTGCATTTAAGCTCACACTGTGTAGTTTAGAGATGTTTGGGGTTTTCATAGCACAATTAATTAAGAGACAGAAGGAATAAATAGTAATTAGCAGTGCATTAAAGTACAGCAACAGTAACAAAGTGGCTGATTATGTGGTGTTAGTATTTGCCAAAGAGATAAGATAAGACTCAGTGCCACTTATGAGTCCAGAAAGAAAGCTGCATTCATATCCTCCTGAGTAATTAACTACATCCTTCAGCTCAAGACAGCCTGATGAAACTGCTTTTAGCCAGACTATGCATATTCTCCAGGACTGTAATGTAGCAGTGATGTTAGGCTGGTGGTGTTAGCTATGATTTATTGAACTAAACATTTAGAATTTAATGTAAAATAAATACTGAAAAACAGTGCACAGAATTCATGGTAACTGGCTGCATAAAGAAGTTAGAAGAATTGCCTACATCTTGTAACACTGCAGTAGTGGATAAAACTTCCCAGGACATCTGAATTCTTGATCTGCAGTCCTGAGTAATATAACAACCCATCCTTCACTGATGAACTTTTTTCTGAATCGTGTGCTTGACCACTGAAGTCAGGTTAATTTAAATAGCTTGAGATGAGTGCCACAATTTTATCAGTGCCCATGGAATTCTAATTTTCTTTCTGTCATAGAAGCTTTGACTTATTATGTCGGTTAAGTTCACCTTTATGTGAAAATATAGATTACATGGCACACAAATGTTATCTTGAATGAATTATAAAGATATGCTGCTCTGAAGATCAGCAAAGGCTTCCACACAGCATGGTCACTGAATAATTTTGAAGCTGTATGAATTTTTACATTTGTTTCCCCAGAAGTTGTGATTCTCCTTGTAGTTAAATTCACCTTTAAGATGGATAAATTATGATTACGGGGAAATGAAAAGAAAAATGCACTGTATTTTTTAAAGACTTTTTTAAATTGGTTGTTCTCCACTTCCAAAAAATCATCAATCATTAAACTGTCGTTGACATTTATGAAATATCTGATGTTTGAAAGTGCAGTCAGACCAATCTATTTATCATACGGTTATCCCAAAAATAATGATAATAAAATATCAGTGTGCGAACATTGGCTCTAGATGACTGCCAATGCTGAAGGGACACCCTGACTTCGTGCAAAAATGGGAAAAGTGTTTTGGTTGGAAAAATGTATAATAAAATAAATTTACTTTTGTTTTATAGTCAATATAGCTCATCAAAACAAATAATAATATATCAGTAAAGTAGGTCTGCTATGAATCAAATTAGAAAATGACAGTAACACTGCAAAAACCTAACGACAGTATAGAAATGTAAGAACTGATGTAAAGAACTTCATCTGGAAATTGAAGGAACAGGTAACCTAACGACAGTATAGAAATGTAAGAACTGACGTAAAAAACTTCATCTGGAAATTGAAGGAACAGGTGAGATCTTAGCTTTCTATAAATTGGCTGATACTGTCTTTCTATAATCACTGTGTTTAGAATATCTGGTGATCGATGGTTCATAGGTTCATAGGTTCATAGGTTCATACTAGGCTATCTGCCCTATGGCATTTATAAGCCTAGCCAGAATGTGTTTGGCTTTCGCCACCCATTTTAAATTTATTTTGCTATGCCATTTTTCGAGGTTAGTACACTGTGCCTCTGTCTAACAGTGACACAGAAGTGATACCCAGGGTAAACCTACGATCTCCCATCCACTCATCAAGATTCCTCTTGAAGAGAGTCAATGAGGGACTCTGCCTAACCTGGACTGGGATTTTATTCCAGAGTGAAGGGAGCCTCTGGGTTATGAATCTGTCCCTCCAGCATGTCTTATTTATTTCAGTGCTGAGGTTCAAGTCTCTCGAGCGCATAGCTCGATGGGATTTGGATTTTCTGAGGTGCAGCATGTCCATTAATTCCGGGTTGGACATGGCTTTATACGTCAGGCACAGATCGCCTCTGAACAGGTGGTATGCCACTGAGTAGAGCTGGAGTTTCTTTAACCGGGCAGCATATGGCATCTGTTTGAGCCCTTTGATCCTCTTGGTGAGGTACTTTTGGGGTCTTTCCAGTTGCTGCAGGTGTCTGGTAAGGTACATCCCAAAGGGGCATTGTACTCAATTATGGGCCTGATGAGGGATGAGTAAAGAGGCATGATGACCTCCCTGATCTAGATGTGAATCCCTTCATGATTAGGTGGGCTATATAAAATGTTTTTCTAACCACTTTGGCCACATGGTTGTCAAATGAGAGATTGCTATCAACTTGGGTCCCCAGGTCCCTAATTACTTCTTCTGTACTTAATGGATTACCACCTATGTGGTAATTTGTGGGCACTTTGTTTTGCCAAAGGGGATGACTATACACTTTTGGAATTTAGCTTGAGGCCATGGCTCTGGCACCAGTTGTCTGTTTCTATGAGGCCCTTTTGGAGGATGCTTGTGTCGGCTGGAGAGTCGATTATGGTGCCCAGTTTGCAGTCATCTGCGAACTTGGTCAGCCACAGTCCTTCCGTGTTGGCCTGTACCTCCGAGAAATATATACCGAACAAGAGAGGTCCCAGGACTGAGCCTTGTGGGACACCACTTGTAACTGGTTTGGAGTCTGACATGGCTCCAGCAATTCTAACCATGTGGGTTCTGTCCTTGAGCCAGTTTGCAATCCATCTAGTGACAAAGGGGTTTATATTTAAGCTGGTGAGCTTATCTATAATGCCTGAGTGGGGTATTGTATCGAAGGCTTTTGCGAGGTCCAGGTAGGCTGTGTGGACGACCTTCCCCTCGTCAATGGCCTTGTAACTGTTTCAAAGAAATCAACCAGGTTTAAGAGGCAGGATCTGCCCTTAACAAAGCCGAACTGGGTAGGATCCAGTGTCTGTAGGTCCCCAATATCTTTATTTATGAGGTCCATGATGATCCTTTCCATAGCTTTGCAGACCAAGCTAGTCAGGCTTATGGGGTGATAGTTTCCAGGATCCGTTGAGGCACCACCTTTATAGAGAGGGACCACTGTTGCTGTACGCCACTCTTTGGGCACATATCCTGTAGTAAGGCTGAGATTGAACAGTAGTTTTATGTTTGGGTTTAGCTCTTCTTGGAGTTCATGTAGGACGCAGCCCGGGACACCATCTGGTCCCATTGATGCTGTGTTTTTTGCTTTGGAGAGGGTGGCTCTTACATGAGCATCTGAGATGTCAGGGGGGCAGCACTCTGCTGGGATAGATATTTGCCCTTTTGGTGGGGAGGGGGTGGAGAAGTTTGCGTTGAACCTGTCAGCTAGGATGTTGGCAATGTCTGTGGGTTCAGTGTATTTTTTGTCATTTTGGACTAATTCTGAGCATATCTGGGAATTACCACCCAGGTTCCTAAGATAACTAAAGAAAGCCTTGTGATTATCCTTAGTGTCCTGTGCTATTTTTCTCTTGAAGCTGGCCTTAGACAATTTTATGAGTGCCCGTAGTTTTTTCTAATACTGATCAGTGATGCCTTCCCTTTTTGGGATTTTGCTCTATCATTTAGTAGCTTTCTCCTTCTATTGTATAGTTTGTTTATGGCTGGGGTCCACCAGACAAGACGTCTGCCTTTGGAGGATTGGGTCTTGGTTTTATTTGGGATCGCATGATCCATGCATTCCTGAAGGTGTTCATAGAATGCGTTTATAAAGGATTCTGCAGTCTGGGCCGTATTTTCCACAGGCCCGGGGGCTTTGAAGGATTCCACCTTGGTTTTGAGGAGTGTGAAATTTGCTTTAGAGAAGTTTTTCACTGTGGTTTTCTGGGCAGAGGGTGGGGTCGGGATGTGAATATCCAGTGAGATTAGTTTATGGTCTGATCTTACCAGTGAGGGATACACTTCTGGTCTGGAGCATAGAGTCCCCATGTTGGTGATGATCAGGTCCAGTATGTTTTCCCCTCTTGTGGGAGTGGTAACAAGTTGTTCCATAGCATTTGAGTTTATAAATTCTAGGAACCTTTGGGCTAGGGTGTTGGAGCTAGAGTAATGCTCCCAGTCTATGTTTGGGTAGTTGAAGTCGCCCAATATAATGGTGTTTGGAGAGACCTTCATATTTTCCAGTGTTCTCAGGAAGGCTGAGTGGGGTTCCTGGGTTTGGGAGGGTGGTCTGTAGCAGGCTATAAACTGGAAGGCAGTATTACCCACTGTTAGTTGCACATGGATAGTCTCTGATGCTTCGTGCTTTGCCACCAACCTGGAGGTGTGGGTATCTTTGATGAATATCGATACTCCCCCTCCTTTTGTGGTTTGGTCCAAGTTTTGGGGCCGAAAAGCATGGTATGAGGTATAACCTGGTAGTGCTGGGGTGCTCTTGGGAGCCCTAAACCAAGTTTCTGTTACTGCACAGATATCGATGTTCTCCATGCTAAGGAGAGTTTTGAGTGCATGCATCTTGAGGTTTAGACTTCTGGCGTTGAGTAGCATTACTGTTAGTTTCTTATCCCTTGTGATACCTATGGAGGAGGGTTTGTCTTTTGAGCCTTGCCTAAAAAAGGCACTATGGGGGTAGCAAGAGCCTTTGCCAATATCCGAAAGCCCAGGGGTGACAGGTGCAAGCCGTCCCTAGTGAAGCATCGTGGCTTGTCAAGCATATCATCCCAAGCTAACAGGCATTGGATCTCCTTTGAATGACACCAGTACTTAAGCCAATTGTTGAAATTGATCATCTTGTCTTCATATTGTGGCATCATTCTTGGTGAGCATAAGATGCTACTCAAGGTCAGGGTCATACCGGCCTGGGCTACATGCTCAGAGAGCTCCTTTATGTCTCTTTTCATATAGTCCAGGGAGGTATGCCTCAGGTCATTCACACCAGCATGGACAATGACTGAGTCATATTTGTACTTGCCTTAAAATGACCTGAGTGCTTGTGTTATGTGGTGGATCCTAGCACCCGACAGGCTGCTCACCGTGACCCTCTCCTTGTTCAGCCTGGTGAGCGGGACGTCAGTGTGCCTGACGATAGAGTCACCTATTACAAGTGTATCAGGTGTGTTGTTTAGTCTTAAGGGCTGTGACTGTTCGGCACACTGGCTTTGTGAGATATGTGTTGCACGTGTTTTGTTTTGGGGTAGCGGTTGCTTGGGTGTCTGCTTTGGAGGTCTCTGCTGCTTAGGCAGATCTTTATTTAGAGCCTCTGAGTATGTTTTTGTGTGATTATGTGTTTGGTTTGCTGTCATGGTAGGTCTATGTGAGACTGGAATTGTAGTGAGTGTGGTTTCCTTCTCCTCCTGACTGGTTATGCCAGTACTGAGTTGAGAGAGTTTAGCCTCCAGTTTGGCTATATGGTTGCATCTCTCACATGTGTTGGAATTTGTTGGGAGGAGGAGAGGGCTGTCTGTGTACATGAGGCAGTTGTAACATTGCCTCAAGATTCCCAGATTCACCAGCTGGACCGGAGAGGAGATTGACAACTGACCTTTGGACATGCTAGAATAATATTGGGAATTCCTTAATAATTGAAAACAAGGGCCAGTGGGGAGTGAGGGTGTAGTGCTTTTAATTTTTAGTGCTGACTTATATAATTGCTTTAGTGAGCAAGTGCCAGGTAACTTAAGTGCAATGTGTTACAGATAACTTAAATGCAAAAACGACAAACATGGTTATTCTTTCTTTTCAGTTGTAGAAAAATAAATGTTCTAATCACATCTTCTCCTGTAACAAATCTTTTTATGTTGCAGTAGAACTCCTTTTAAAGGCATAAAGGGATACAATAGAGTTGCACTGCTCAAAAATGTAATTCCTTAAGTAGTAGCTAAAATATTTACTTTTTAGCATAAGCTTACTGAAAAAGTACTCTACCACCTCTAGAAAAGTTTAACTAATCTAAATTAAAAGTAATGATTTCTTTAGCTTTGCTTTTGTGATTTACTTCTTCTGTAATGCTTATAACATAAAAAAATGGATATGGTCTTTTACATAATCTACATTTTTTAGACTGTGGAACCCAGACTCAATACAACTATTGTATAATTTTTAAAATGTATATCTCCATAATATCAACATGTAAGCTTATTTACAAATGATTAAATGGAATTGGCTTGGTTTATTACATTTCCACTTAATACATATGTAATGATGATAGTGAAATCAAAAATATATACAAAATAATCACTGCTCTCAAATGTCCAGATTTTTGCAGGAATGTCCAGATTTTTGCTTCATATTTTTAGACTTTTTCTCATAAAACTTGTAGTTTTCTGGCAAATCACTGGAGATTAAAGTCACTAAATAATAAAAGTCATTTGAGTTTCAGGATTCATATCCTTCAGAAAATGCATGCTAAAACAAAACCTTGTATTCTATAAACTGTCTAAAACAAAACCTTGTATTCTAGAAACTGTCTAAGTTGTCAGCAGCAATATATTTGTCCCCCCCCCCCAATATTTTTGACTTTGTCCAGATTTTTTGCACAAAGAAGTTGAGAGGTAAGCAAATAATAGATTCCTAATGTTTTTAAGACAAGATGAAAACACATTGTAGTGAAATTTATACAATACAATCAAAACTTTCCAGCAAATAATACAAAACGGAGTGTAGCATATGTAAACAGAGTGATCTAATAGTCTTATTTGTTAAAATGTGTTCTATAGTACAATACCATATCACCCAAGGGTGTTTAAAGTATATATCTAGCCAAGAACTGTAGTTTTCATTCTCAGAGTCAAAGAACACAAAACTCAAATATGTTTGGAAACCTCTTGACAGATCTTAAGCATAACTGATACTGTGACAATCTGGCTCCAGAAAGCAGCAAACATGTAAAGACTTCTCATTATCTTTTTAGGGATGATTTAAAACTGTAGAGCTCATTATATGAGGAACTGAAGGCACAACTGCAAGTGCTCAAAATATTTTCAGATGATATAAGAATGTCATTTAGTCTTGATAAATCTGCAGAAGCAACCTTTAAAGCAGGAAAACTGCAGCACCAAGAAAACATCAGCCTGGGAAAGGAATGTGATATTTAAGAACTAGAGCAAGAGGGAATATATTAATATTTGGGAATTGATGAAGGATCAACAATAAAACATGAACAAATGCAAATAAAACTTATTAAGGACTATTTGAGAAGATTAAAATTAATACTGAAAACCAGAGCTGACATCTAGGAACATAATTCAAGCTATAAACCAATTTGTTCTTCCTGTCCTAACTTACAGTTTTGGAGTGATTGACTGGCCCCAAAGGTGTGAGATTGGTTGGATAGGAAAACAAGAAGGATACTTCATGCTCATCAAATGATCTATAAAAATCAGGGCATACTAAGATTATATATTCCCCATTCTGAAGGGGGTATGGGCCTTCTAAAAAATGATTCCATGTATATACCTACAATCATAGCACTGCATACATATCTGCTGACCTCACAAGACCCAAATTTAGTGAAAGTTTTAAAACATGAGGAAACTAAGTCTAAGATGACTTCCCTGCTTAGTTAAGCAGAGGCATATCAGTGTCAAGAGCGAATGGAAATGAAGGATTAGATGAAAAGGCAAAAAATGTGGAAAATGCATAAATATAGTTGCAAGTATCGAAAATGCTTGGAACATCCTAATGTTGATCAGGATCAGATGAAGAATGGTTAATGAGAGGTGAATTTAAAATAAAAGATGAAAAGTTAAAATTGGTAGACCAAGATAGTGGACTAAGTACATGCTGGTTTACAAAGTTCAGTGAACATGTGGGAGAAACAGACAAATGTAGGTTTTGAAAAACATACTTGGAAACAGTTGCACATCTTGTTGATGGTTGTAATATTCTAATAGCAGAAAGACTGTATAATGAAAGGCATAATAATCTAGCAAAACTGTTGCATTGCAGAAGGTGCAAACATTTTCATACTGAAATAGCTGAAATACTGGAAACATGAGCCACAAAGCATTAGAGAAAATTATGAAGTTTATATCACATGGGATCACTCATTAACTAACAGTTCAAAAAACTACAAAGATTTGCAGACAGAAATGAGGGCAGTGTGGAAGAAGGATACCCAGATAGTTCCAATAGGAGGATTCTTATAAAAAAGAATTTACAGTCGTACTTAGATATGTTACCAATACATGTAACTCCACATAAATTGAAGAATGAGTCAATACTTGGCACATTGTGGGTGCTGTGAAGAGCACTTCTGGCTAACATCAAAGATTGAAACAATACTAATTTCATGAACCTTAATCATACTTTGTCTTAGGAATGGGGTCCATTCCCATCATTGCATTAGAAACCCAAAATACTTGGAGAAATTAAAAAAAGAAAGATAAATATGTTCTCATCTATGATGGATACAAAATTCATGATAACAAACAACCTTTGAGCTTTTATCAGAACTATAAATCTTAGCCCCTTGTATTAAATATCCTATATACAATGAATAAAGTCTGAAAATCATAACATAAATCAGGATATACACTTGTTTGGATGATACCACAGAAATAAAAAGAATTCTGTGTCTTTGATGCTGGTGCTGGCAATGATATGTTTCCATTACCAAAATCATGAAAGGAAAGATGATCTGTCTTAGTCTATATATACAGTGGATATAAAAAGTGTACACACCCCTGCTAAAATGCCAGGTTTTTGTGATATAAAAAATGAGACCACAATAAATCATTTCAAAACTTTTCCCACATTTAATGTGACCTATAACCTGTACAATTCAATTGAAAAACAAACAAATCTGTTAGGGGAAAAATATAAAAAATAAAAAACGTACAACAAGCTGGTTGCATATTTGTACACAGCCTTAAACTAATACTTTGTTGAAGCACCTTTTGATTTAATTACAGCATTCAATCTTCTTGGGTAGGAGTCTATCAGCATGGTTCATCTTGATTTGACAATATTTGCCCACTCTTCCTTGCAAAAGCACTCCAAATATATTAGATTGCGATGGCATTTCTTGTGCACAGCCCTTTTCAAGTCACCCCACAGATTTCTATTGGATTTAGGTCTGGACTCTGGCTGGCCCATTCCAAAACTTTAATTTTCTTCTGCTGAAGCCATTCTTTTGTTGATTTTGATGTATGCTTGGGGTGATTGTCATATTGAAATGTAAAATTCCTCTTCATCTACAGCTTTCTAGCAGATGCCTGAAGGTTTTGGGCCAAAACGGACTGGTATTTGGAACTGTTCATAATTCCCCTCCACCTTGACTAAAGCCCCAGTTGCAGCTGAAGAAAAGCAACCTCAAATCATGATACTGCCACCGCCATGCTTCACTGTGGGGATGGTGTTCTTTTGGTGATGCGAAATGTTGTTTTTGCACGAAAAGTACCTTTATGAATTGTGGCCAAAAAGTTCAATCTTGGTCTCATCAGACCATAAGACATTTTCCCACATGCTTTTAGGAGACTTGATGCATTGTTTTGCAAGTTTTAGCCGGGCCTGGATGTTTTTCTTTTTAAGAAAATTCTTCTGTCTTGCAACCCTCCCACATAGTCCAGACATATAGAGAATATGGGAGATTGTTGTCACATGTGGTACACAACTAGTACTTGCCAGAAATTCCTGCAGCTCCTTCAGTGTTGCTGTAGATCTCTTGGCAGCTTCCCTGACCAGCTTTTGTTTTGTCTTTTCATCAATTTTGGAGGGACGTCCAGTTCTTTGCAATGTCACTGTTGTCCCATATTTTCTCCACTTTTTGATGACTATCTTCACTGTGTCCCATGGTATGTCCAATGCTGTGGAAACTTTTTTGTACCATTTTCCTGACTGATATCTTTCAACAATGAGATCCCTTTGATGCTTTGTAAGCTCTCTGCGAACCATGGATTTTGCTGTAGCACGCAACTGAGTAAATGTCAGGAAAATCCTTCTAGGCCAGCAGAATGTTATTTGGGGTTAATCAGAGTCTCTTTAATTGATGGCAGGTGTGTACCAAAGATGGCTGAATGCTATAATCAGATCAAAAGGTTCTTCACCAAAGTATTAGTTTAAGGGTATGCACACTTATGCAACCAGAGTATTGTACATTTTTTTTTATTTTTTATATTTTTCCCCTAACAGATTTGTTTGTTTTTTAATTTAATCGCACAGGTTATAGGTCGCATTAAAGGTGGAAAAAGTTTTGAAATTATTTATTGTGGTTTCATTTTTTATATCACAAAAACCTGATATTTAACAGGGCTGTGTACACTTTTTATATCCACTGTGTGCATCCAGCACTAAGCTCTTGGGTGTATCCATCGACAATCAGCTTAAATTTGACTTGCATGTTAATAACTGTATCAAAAAGACTCATTCAAAACTAGGGCTCCTTTACTGTAACAAGAAATTCCTTACCTCTGAAGCCAAGATTACTCTCTCTCTTACCTACCTTCTACTCAGTCTAATATACAGTTCTCAACTTCTCACAAATCTTAATACAGCACTCCTGACCAAACTCGAATCTACCTACAACAAGGTTGCTAGATTTCCTGCCTAATAAACCCTACAAATCCCATCACTGTCTCTTTCTAAAACACCTAAACTGGCTTGAATTACCCCACCAGCTTCTTCTCTCTCAGCTCCAGATCATCCATTCTATCCTATACCAGCCTTCCTACTGCCCAGCACTATCCCCTCTCATCTCCCATTATTCTCCCTCCAGACATCTCCAAAGCTCTAACCAAGACCTACTACAAATCTACAAACCCAAGTCTAAAGTTGGATGCAACATGTACGGCTATCACCACACTATGGCTTAGAATAGGCTCCCACTAGAAATCAGGACCCTTACACATCCTAAATAATTTAAGACAGCCACCAAATAGCACTTTAAAAGTCACTGGTCCTGCCACTGCACTCTCCCTCCTTAACATCCCCTACTTCTCATACCTTAATCTACTTTCTGCCCTTAACTCACTCTTCTCACTAGCTCTCTCTAATCTTCCTTGACTACTCTTTCTACTGTCTTCTAAAATCTGTTAAGGAAATTGTCTCGGAAAAACATTCTATTGTAATTGTCTTGCCTTCATGCAACTACATTATGATAAAACTGGGTTTTTGTAACCACTTACCCCAAAAACTATACTCAC
>NC_056729.1:167513680-167678680 GCF_019279795.1 Protopterus annectens
TTTGGGATTGATGTCTAGTGTTTTTATGTACCTATAGTATATTGTTACCCAGGTCGGTGAACCAGTCTTTGCCGAGGCGTCATACTCTGCTATTCTCAGTATTCTATTAGTGTTGATAACAGAGTAGTAGGTTTTGAAATCTGTCAAGTTCAGACCCCCTTTATTCTTGGGAAGTGTTAGTTTTTGATAGGAGATTCTGTTTTTTTTAGGTTCCCATACAAATTTTGCTAGAAAGGTATGAATTTGTTTGAAGAATTTATTATCTATAGTTATCTGAGATTTCATAAATAGATATATTAATCTAGGTAGCATGTTCATTTTAATTATTGATACTTCAGACAAAAATGGTAGCTTAAGGTTATTCCATCTTGTACAATCTTGTGTTATGTTTTGCCATTTAAGAGTTACGTTAATTCCATGTTATTCTGAAAGAAAGTAATCCCCAGGTATTTGGTTTCTTCTTTTATTTTTATTTTGTCTAAGAGAGGTATTAGGGAGATGAGTCTAGGTGGCCTTAAGGGGAATATATTAGTTTTATTAAGGTTTAATTTGTAGTTAGACATGTATGAGCATTGTTCAATTGTGTTTATTATTTTGGTCATGTCTGAACTTGGTGTAGTAAAGTATATGTTTAAATCGTCTGCAAATGCTGAGAGATAAACTTTGAAGTTATGTATTGAGGGGGGATTATGATATGTATTTTGTTTAATATGTAGAAATAGGGGTTGTAGGTAAAGGTTGAAAAGAAAGGGTGATAGTGGGCAGCCTTGTCTTGCTCCATTTTTTATTGAAATTCTGTTTGACCATGCTTTGTTTATATATAGGGATGTATATGGATTACTATAGAGAATTTGAATGATCTGTATAAAATTTTTAGGTATGTCAAAATGAGGGAACATTTGCAGCAAGAATTCAAGATTAACCCTATCAAAAGCCTTGTGGGCATCTACTACCATTGTAAAATGTTGGTATTTCTCTGATTTGCAAATGACATTAACGCTTCTAATGTTAGCGTGTTGTCACAGGTCTGTCTATGTGGTGTAAACCCAGATTGTTCTGGAGAAATGATTTTCTCTATCAGATTTTTAACTCTGTTTGCGAGTATTGAGGACAGAATCTTGGTGTCTATATTTAGAAGATAGATGGGTGTATAGCTATCTGGATTTTTAGGGTCCGCTTGGTCTTTTAATATAAAAATAGTTTTAGAGGCTTTAAAGTGAATATCATGTATGTTGTTATTTATTATATAGTTCAGCACATGGTATAATAATTTGGCAACTCGTGGATTGAAGGATTTATAAAATTCTGAGGTAAGACCATCCAGTCCTGGGGCCATGTGTGTTTTAGATGTTTAATTGTTGTGGTTATCTCATTAATAGAAATGGGCTCCATTCATTTTTTTTTGTTGATCTAAATATAGTTTAGGGAATTTTAGTTTTTGAAGAAAAAGATCCCTATCCTCCTTCGAGGATTGTAGGGTTTTTTCTCCATATGTTTGAGTATATATTTGTTTAGATACTTTGATAACTTCCTCATTTCTTGTATAGTTTTTCCCTTGTTAATTTACTTCTGCTATAACTGAGGTTGATTTTTGTTGAGCGATAATTCTGGCCAATGCTCTGGAAGGAATTTGGGCTTCTTCTGCATAATTAGGCAACTGTTTTGTCTCATAAAAAGATAAATTTCTGTTCTCGAACATATATAGGTCTCTTTGTAGTTTTAGGAGGTCCATTTCCATTTGATTATTAGGGTTATTTATCAATTCTTTCTTATGTTGTTCTATTTTCTCCTTTATTTTATGTTCCTCTTTCAGTTGGATTTTTTTATAATATGCTGCTTTTTTAATGAAAGTTCCTCTGATTTGTGTTTTGGCCGATGCCCATTCTATATCCATTGATGTTTGGGAATTGAAGATATTTACATGGGATGTTTTTAATATATCCTCAATCTCTTTTACTACATCTGCTTTGAAGAGCAGATTAGGATTTAATGACCAGTTATTAGCTCTATTGTTTAAAAAACTTTTTTTGTCCCAGTTGATACTCAGTGTAACTTTGGAATGATCCGACAGAAATCTCGTGTGTATGAGTATTGTAGGGTCCATGTTAATGAGTATGTCTGAGATTAAAAAGAAGTCTATTCCCGCCCACATTTTATGGCATTGGGAGTAGAATGTGTAATTCCCAGTTTTGTTATCTTTATCCTCATATTTAAAGGGGTCATGTAGTTTGAAGTCTTGTTTAAGTTAATTTAAAGCGATTGTAGCTTGTCTATTATGTAGTTTGGTCGGGTTCAATTTATCCTTTTCTGGGTTTTAATATGTGTTCCAGTCACCACCAGTTATTAGATAATGATCTTCCAGTTGGTTTAGAATTGGGTACAGTGACATGAAAAAGAGATGTTGGTTACTACAAGGTGCATATACATTTAACACCATTATGGGTTTTGGAAATACCATGTTAGTAAATGTTACATAGCACCACCTTTCCTCTTTGTCAGCCTTAGTTTCAAGTATTTTATCCTGAAAATGTTTTTTTAATTATTATGGCCACCCCAGCACTGTTAGTTTTGTCCCCAGAAGCTATAATTTGTCTTATCCACTTTTCTTTCCCCAGTATCTGTCCATTGCCCTGAAGTTAAATGCATTTCTTGTATTAAGATGAGATTAGCTTTGGTTTTCAAGGCTTAATGCAAAAATAGTTTCCTTTTTTCTTTATTTTGTAGACCTTTAACATTCCACGTTTCAAATTCCCCCATTTATGTGATAGATATTCTTGTTTTAACTGATCTGTATGTTAATTTAGATTTATGGTTTTTGCATGTGTTGTTATAGTGTGTCATTGGAAAGCATCTAACTATTTCCGTCCCTACACTGTGCCTACCCACTATACCGCTAGACCAGGAATAAATGGGGGAATACAATGTGATTTTAGTATGTACCATAAGATTCCTACTAGTATTAAATTGTGTTTTTTCTTTACGTATAAGTTTGTGACATGGCATCCCCCTTATATTACTAAATACATTACGGACAAAGCTTAACAGACTAGTTCTCTACAAAAAACACTGCTGCATCATATCCCTAGTCTCACCCTTTAAACTATTATACCATTAGAGTGCAGTGGTTAAAGTACAAGACATACAGCTTATAAGTTTATGATCTATTCCTCCTAAAAGTGCGTTTTTAAACAACATGTTAATGATCAAATTCTCAATTAGATATGGCAAAATATACAACGATGTAACCTATATTTTTAAGCCAGACATGTCATATTTAAATGATCCTTCTCCATATAGTTCTCTTACCTTCCCTTTTCTTATATATATATAAATTACCCAGCTTCTGTATTCAGGTATTCTTCTGTAGCAATCTATAACAAACTCAGATTGCATTATTGGCATCTAAATAGAAGTGGGTATATGAAGGAAAAAGAAAAGATTGCAAGCTTAGGCAGGTATATATACTGCTGAGGCTTCTTGTTTAGATATTTATAACTTCTGCAGTCAATTAGGTAATATTCATAGTGCCATATACTTCCTCTCCTCTAAACTGCTTAAACTCTCATTCCTGCAGTTATTCCAGTTAAACATCATTATTTCAATCAAGAACCATTTACTTGGTCTGGTTCTACCAGACTAACATCCAGAAATTAAGATTGGATTCTTTACAATAAGCTTGTATTGGAGAATCAAATCACACCCCGAGATTCATGAAACTTGCGCCAGGCGCAGGCATAGCGTAGGTGGTATAACACCAAATATGGCCATCGAGTGATTCAGGTACGATCCAATTCCATGTGCACTACCGGCGTACGCCAGAACTGCGCAGCCCTCGGCTTAGGTATGCTAATTACCCCATGCGCAGTGCTGCACCATGCAAATGAAGATATATAGCGATTCATGAAGTGGTGCAGGCATAGCGTAAGCCCACGGAAATGTAAACCAAAAAACACGGTTTACATTTTCCCAAACAGAACATCGAAGCTATGGAAGCAGCCTAGACTCATGTATTACAAAGTTAACATATGCCAATGGCTAAATACACAGCCAATGGCATAAGAAAAGATGCGCAACACCTAAAAAACAACATTTAATGTCATGTCCACAGTAACGCAAAGTACAACCACAGGGCATGTGTGCACAAACTGAAACACAAAGAAAATATATACAAATGTCATAAAATCGCAATGTAATACAAATCAGGATTTCACCATAATACGCAATGGTATGCATGGTACACCACAACCAAGCTGCAAGGGTTGCTAAGGGTCTGTGACAGTGTTCGGCACTGTAACTATGAATTAGTAGTCAATGCCATGCAAATGAGAGAGGTAATACTGAATCGCAAACGTCCCACCAGATTAAAGATGTTCCATACGGCGCAGCGCTTTAACATCGAGGAGTGGCTCAGAGGTATACATGACATCAGCAGTGGGGTGTGCCACCATAGCTGTAAGCACATTGGAGCAATGCAAATCTGGCCTTGCCATTGCTAAGCAAAGCTGCAGGACAGGGGTGGGGAGGTAGGTATAGAATCGTTTAGCTGAGAGCACATATGGTGCCCGAAAGCGCATGTGTACGGGGATGAAAACGTGCCCGAAACCCGGTAAGCGGATGCACGCACCGCGAACCATAGCACAAACAGGAAGGTCAGGGGAAGAAAAGAAGGAAATGCCGCAGTAGGGTAACTGGAGTACAACTGAGCAATTAACACCTATTAACTCACAGTGGGCAATCGATGGCAGCTGACAAGTCTGCTCACAGAAACCTGCAAAACAAGATAGGGGAGGCGTCGGATTGCAAAGAAAGGAGAACTGTCATAGCAGAGCAAAACAAACCTACAGTAGACTGGCAATAGAACACACTACGCAAGATAAGCCAGGACTAGGAAAGTACAAATGAAAGCAGGCTGCTGGATGCATGGCAGAAAATGGTAGGTGAAATGTGAAGAAATGTAAAGGGAAGGGCAAGAGGTAATCCACAGCAGCCAAATGTAATTCAACACAAAAGGTACCACAATAGTAGTTCATGTAGTGAAACACATAAGATACCCTGTAGCTACGATCATACATACACACCCTATGACATCATCGGTGTTCACAGCACAATAGTATAAAGTGTGGAAGCACCCTACACACCTGTGTATTCCCAAACACTGCACCATAGGTGTAAACACACAGGGAACTTTTAAAATGTACATGTTGGGAGCTGCCATAGCTGTGATTCATTACCATGTGTTAGAGACTAACGGTGTTGTGGAGGATGATGCTGACAACCACCGCAGGCCCCGGAGGAGGAGAAGAGTGTTCAGACCAAGGGTAACCTACCAGGGGCTACATGATCTGGAGATAGTAGACCATTACAGGGTGGACAGGGACATCTTACAGTAAATAGTTGAGCTGTGCCGGCCATGCCTGAGAACCAGAAACAACAGAGGGGAACCCATCCCAGTGGACACGAAGGTATGTGTAAGCTTGTGAATACTAGCCACAGGTACCTTTCAAAGGCCAACTGGAGATATAATGGGGATCTCACAGGCATCAGCATCCAGGGTACTAAACCAGTTCCTGGATGCCATGTTACCACATGCCAATGAGCATATGTACTTCCCCCAAACTCAGGAGGAGTTGGCCAGCAATATGCGTCACTTCCACCATGTGGCACACTACCCGGAGGTACTGGGTGCGATAGACTGCACGCACATACATATCAAGTCACCACCCGGTGAGCATGGTTGGCGCTACATAAACCGCATGGGATTCCACTCCATCATCTGCCAGGTCATGTGCAATGCCCAGGGCATTATCATGGATGAGTGTGCTGGCAGCCCTGGAAGCTACCATGACTCCCATATCTGGCATGCCTCACAGCTGTATCAGGTATTTGTCAGGGGGGACATCCCACATGGCCACCTTGTGGGGGATGCTGGCTATGCACTGGAGCCGTGAATGATGATCCCATCAGAAATGCACACACACCCATGCAAGAACGCCATAATGAGGCACACGCACAAACCAGAATCATCATAGAGCGTGTGTTCGGGATGCTGAAATCACAGTTCCGTTGCTTGGACACATCTGGTGGAGCCTTGCAGTACTCTCCAGGCACGTGTGCCCACATCTTCATAGTATGTGCCATGCTACATAATATGATCCTGTGGAAACAGCTGCAGCAGGGACAAAATGGTGAAGGACCTCATAGCCCACCGCAATTGCCAAGGCCATCACAGGCACAGAGGGATTCAGACCACGAACACCCTGTGCCAGCCCCAGTAGGCAGACGGAGGCATGCCCAATATGCCTACGCCTTGGCAAAGAGGGAACATATAGCACATACTCTGAAAGTGTAGGCCCCTACAGACTGACACACCTCTCCACCTGCACACACAGTAAAATGGATGGCACACACACACGACCACCTGTAAATTGTAATGTATAGGTGGCCTACTGTGTGAATCCTACATAGGCAGCCCTCAAACATTGTACACACAACAGCTATTGGAACAAGGAATGTCAACACCTGAACAGTACATGCGCCTATCAGCATATGTTGATGCTGTGTGTATAGGTTCCTAGGTACATCGGTAGGTACACACCCGATTGTCAGAGGCAATACACCAAATGAGGCAAACAGTGTCTGCTATCGCCACAACATCGAGTAACCAACTGTCGCTCAGTGGAGCAGAGGCAATCACGGGATCACAGGTGTGTAAGCACTGTCCTCCACATACTCTGCACGGATTCCCTGCTGTGTTAATGAGGCGCTCCGCATAATGTAATCATGGATGTTGTGTCTAGGCATGGGGTGTACCTATGACAGGTATTCATCACCCCAGCATGCTCCACCTACGGTCGTTTGAAGGTGTAGCACATTATCATGTGTGGCTCACTGTGATATACATACCCAATGCTGGAGCACATCCAGTAAACATCACGTGGACATACCATTAATTGGACTCATCCATATGCAAACTAAATGAGTTACCCATGTGAGTGCAGTATGGAGTAACAGCCATAGTATACTCCACATACAAAATGCCATAACACGTGTACAAATCCAAGTGGTAAATGCAGTGACCGTCATGCGTGTTCCGGGTCCCACGTCCTGCAAGGGATGTAACGTAATCCTGAAGGCACGAATAATGCATGTCAGATGCAGGTCATCAGATCATGTTTAGCACACGTTATTGGGATTACGTGTTGCCCAGTGCTGGTAAGCGTTGTTTAAATATGACTATACGGATATGCGCGAAACAGGGCTAAGTTTGTCTGAATATCGCGCAGATCACGGTCAAAGATGTTCAGAACAGGTGAAACCAGCTTTATTCACCCCTGTACTAATAGTGCCTGCTCCGAAGGGTAAAATGACCACTGCCAGGAGTAGAACACGCAATCATGCCTACAATCACCTAACACTATGGTAGCCAAGATGTACCTATGGCAGGTGTGTAATGTGACAGGTTCAGACACAAACGTGCGGAGTCCAGGAAACAGTATACACCGACAAGTATATAATGAAAGGTGTATTTTGCTTGTCACTTTCTCTGTCAGAGATATATATATATATATATATATATATATATATATATATATATATACATATATATATACACATATATATAATACAGATAGAAAGGGTGATAGAGAGATATATGTTGATATATACGGATTCACCGATATCTGCAAATATATAAATAGGTCAACGACATTCATAAAACCTTGGAGGTACAAATAAATAGGATACCGCCAACTATGGAATGTGTCACATACCGAAACGCATAACCATGAGGCTGAAAGACCGAAAGAACACAGTACTGAAACACTAGAACCATGAGTAATATTATCACGATATGAAGGGACATTTAGTTACCGCTGCCAGTGTTGCGGTCCACGTTGGTACTGTGTTCAACTGTGTTTGTGATTGCTGTAGTCTGTGTATGTGTGTGTTGAGGGTGCCATGTGCATTTCCGTGTGACTGTAATGTGTGTGCGTGTGTGTGTCTGCACCGTGTGTCTGTTAGTGCCAACTTGGAGGTAGATCATTACGTTAGGTGTGGTTAAAGCTAGCTGTAGGAATACGGTTACCACCTGTCCCACCTTAGGAGGGACAGCCCCTCCCTGGGCAGCTGTGTCCTGACATAAAACATTACAAAGGGCAACTGTCCGAGATTGTAGGACATTATTATGTCCCATATATTATGTAATAGTCGCATTAAATAGTTATGCCTGTATGTAAGAAACGTAAATGTTACATGCAATATGATAAGTAGCCAAAGTCCTACAACAATAAGTATGTATTGAGGATAAAAGTATGTGCTATCCTATGTACTGACCATGGGATGTGTCGGCCTGTAAACACCAACGTGTGTCCTGCAAGTGTCCCACAATGGCCATTTGAAAAGGTGCAACCCATGCGAAAGAGGTTCAGTTACCAACACAACTGCAATGACTGCAAATATCTGGGACAGAAAAACCCAGGACAGCTGTCATTTAGTAACATTCCTTTACATATCATTGTAATTCCGGAGGTATGGAAGTATCAACCTCACTTGCATGCTATATAGAAACCAATTAACAACGGCCCAATGTATATGCCCGTAACAAAAGTCTACTAGCTGATAGGTCTTTAATTAGGGAAGGAGCCCACACACATATATGGAATATGTAGAAATGCGAGCCCCACAAACCTGTATATGCTACGTACACCCACCTACATCCCCCACACATGAAACTAATGCAATACAGACTGTAATTACAGCACAAACATCCAGTCAGTCAATTACATCTGCAGAAGTGTTAACATACCTTGTGAGAGACACATTTAAAGGCGCAATGTGAAATCGTAGCTGTTGTATAATGGAACAAACGACGATGTTACAGGTTTTGTTTGCAATAGTCCCTTATCAGACGGTTGGGATGACAGGTACACTCACATGTAGAACCACATACTCTAGCTGTCACACACAATCCATGGGGGCCATGAATCCAAACTATCCGTGTCAATACACATAGCAGTTGCAATTACTCACAACAAAACACAATACAGGCTGTCTCCCCAAAGGTAGGGCAAATGGGCAACACCCAAGTGGAGAATTCAATTATACCCCACTGTTGCCGCGTAATTGGTGAATGGAGTAGCTGCACAGCTGATGTGCAAGTAATAAGTCACTCAGGAACACCAATTGGCGGCAGGAAACCACATGTTACAGGTATCGACGTATATAAGGATGACTTGCCAGACATCCAAACTGTATGCTCATACCATAGAACTGTTTAAACAGTGTAAGAGAAATAGTCCCGAAAGTCCGGAATGATAATAACAAGGTATGTAGAACACTCGGTATGTAAGTGTATGTATAGCCTGTTTTGTATTAATTATGTTAGTGTATGTATAGCCTGTTTTGTATTAATTAAAAGTGTCCGCAATGCATAAAGTGGGAAAAGGTATTATGTAGTGATGTTTTGCTGAGCATAGTAATGCTTGTAGAAGTTGTGTGTCCTGCAGTGGGCCACAAGGTAAACATCACAGACACCACAAAGGATTCTACATGAGGGCTTTAAACAGAACAATTCCATACCACCCGCTGTCAGTGGTAGGGCATGTCCAACAAGTACGTGCCATAGCAGGGGATAGTATATGTCGATATACTGTCACAGTAGGCATGTGTATGGGCATATAATGACAATGGCATGTCTAAGGTGGTCCTGCTGTGCAAGTATGCTTTGCATTATGGGATACTATGTAAAATATGTGTAATGTACAGTATTGTAGGTAGATTTGTCAGATATTCTACACAGCATAACAGGCATATCATGCATATCAAAGGTATCGTCTATTGGCATGTACAATATACAATAACAGGATACATATGGCTTGTATTCATGGGACACTGTAATAGCATGATAGCTAATCTAAATGGAAGAGCTACTTAATTAACCATGCACAAAGGACATGTAATAGCTTCACAGGTTCATAGTGGGGTACTATGCAGTCTGGCAAGTCTATGTGTAAGCTCAACTACAGTGTTCACACCAGCAGCACCTCTCTAGGGTAGTGTCCTGTCTGTGAACAGCAGAGCCATGTGTTATCTGCACCTCTGCACAGTACAGCCACTGCAGTGATCTCTGGCATACATGTGTCTCCCATCCATCAAGTGAGGTATCACATGAACAGTGCTACTGAGTGTCCCTGCGTGATGTACATAGGAATCATGTTCCAAAGCATGGTGAGTGTCTGGTTTGGGTATGTAACCCTCAAGCACATCCCACTCATTGTTGCGTGTGTGCACATACCCATGAGCATGTTGCTGACAGTGGCTTTTGCTTATGTCGCTTATGTGGAGTATATCCATGAATATTGTTGTGAACATGGGCCCTGTCTGTTCAGCGGAGGTCACCCCTGAGTATGTAGTATGCAAATGTGTACAGACGTGATCTCTGTCATTCTGCCACATATGTCAACTGTCGGAGCTCAATAAACGTTATGGCGTGTTAATGTTGTGGTATGTAAAGCCATAGCTGTTGTGTAAGGTACACCCTAAACGGGGTGTTGTATGCTTGAATGTGTGTATACGTCTGGAGTTCAGAGGTACAATGGGTGCCTATGTTCCAGCTACAAACCCAGTACAGATAGGTGTGACCACGTAGAAGGATATCCATGCCACAGTGGCAATATGATTATCAAAGGAGTGGGTGCGACATACGTGTGTACTACGATCATGTACAATGTGACATGTATGTAGGGGACTACCACTTATGTGATAGTCAGTGGGTGAATGGTGTAATGCAAAGGGGATGTTCATGCACCTTGTGTCATGCAGCTTGAGGCCATGATATTGATATCAGGTATCCGTCACAGTGACACCCTTATGGAGGGAGTCAGTATCAGCTGGTGGATCAATCATGGCGCTTTGTATGCAGTTGTCTGTAAAGCTAGGCAGGGAAAGTCCCTTTGTGCTAGCCTGTACCTCAGGGCAGCATATACCGAACATGAGGGGCCCTATGACTGAGGAATGTGGTACACCAAGTGTAACTGAAATACAGTAGGTACTATGATATGCTACCCTTATTGTGTGTGTCCTGTCCATGAGCCACTTTGCATAACATCCTGAGGCATAGGGGTCGATGTGCAGGTGGATGTGTATGTTGTCAATACCAGAATGGAGAACGGCGCTGAAAGGCAATGAGAGGACAATGTAGGCTGTGTGAACCCCTTACCATCATCAACTACCCTGGTAAATGTATCAAGGGAGTCCACCAGGTGTAGGAGCCATGCTCTGGCCCTAACAAATCCAACCTGGGTGGCATCAAAGGACCGGAGCCCACCAATGTCTCTGTGAATGACTTCCATGATGATGTGCCCCATAGCCTTGCAGAACAGTCCAGTCAGGTGTGTAGGGAAATAGTCCCCCTCGTGCATGGTGGCGCCACCTGTGTGGAGTGGGATAAGTGTTGCTGTGCACCATTCAGGGGCCACAATGTCTGATACAAGGCTATTACTGAATATGGTGGCCAAGTGGGGAGACATGTCGTTCAGAGGTTTGTGTAAATCACAGCCTGGGATGTTGGACGGTCACATGGTGCCAGTGTTCCAGGCCATATAGAGTGCAGGTTAGTACTGTGTAGGTGTGACCACAGGGACACTGCAATTTTCCTGAATGGATTGTGGCCCTGTAGGGAGTGAGATGGTGTAATGTTAGCATTGAACCCATCCGCCAGCATGTTGCCAACATCACCTGGTTCTGTAATGTTCCTGAGTAACTGTTGTATGTCAGAGCAGATGTGGGTATTGCCATTGACTACTGACATACCTCCATAATGCCTTGTGGTACACCCTGGAATGTGTCGCATCAATGTTTACGTAGCTAGTTTCGGAGTATGTGATGAGGGATCCTGTAGCCCTACTGAGGCTGACCAGTGAACTACCCCACCCATGGGATTGTACTCCATTTTGCAACAGCCTCCACCTGTTGTTGTAAATTATGTCCATGGAACTGGACCCCCAGAGTGGCATCCATTATCTGGTGGGTACCATCATGGCTCTGTGTGGAATAGCATGATCCATGCAGTCATGCAAGTGCTAATGAAGTGCACTGGGGTATGTTTCAGCATTTGTATGTGCATTGTTCATCTGCACGGGTGTCATGATGTTAACTACTGCTGTCATAAGACGTCTGTAGTAGGCATTGTAGTACTGTTGAGCTGTGTATGCCGTGAAGGGTATGGTGCCGGGATGTGGATAACAAGGGTGATTAGCATATGTTCGGAATCCACCAATGAGGGGATAACCCCAGGTGTGGAACACCAGTCACATGTTGGTAGTGTCCAGGTCAAGGATATTGTTGGTCTCGGAGGTGGTGTGTATGGGTTGATCCAGCCAAGTGGAGGTTATGAATCCTGGACAGCATTGGCCTAATGTGTCGGTACATGAGTGGCTATCCCAGTTAAGTGTAGGGTAGTGTCAGTCTCACATCAGTAGTACCTGTCTGAGCCCTACTGTTCAGTACACCAAGAAATGAGGTCTGGTAACTGTGGGGTATGTTGTTGAATCCGTAGCTTGTTACAATGTGTATAGCAGTTCTGGCCACAGTTAGTTGCACGTGGAGCACCTCTGATGCATTGTGCTAAGTAACTAGCCAGGATGTGTGTACAACATAGTGGAATATGGGAACACCTCAGCCGTGGATGTGCCGGTCCAGGTTACATGACTGAAAGGTATGGTCTGTGTATAACCTGTCATTGCAGGTGTGCTCTGCAGAGCCTAGAGGCAGGTCCCAGTCACTGCAGAGATATTGAAGTGGTCCATTATAAGGAGTGCCTTGCCTGCGTGTGTCAGAGATGAAGATGTCAAGCATTGTGTCACATGACCCCATGTTTTGCGTGCCTGTTCCCGTTCTGGTGGTGAATGTTATTGGAAACTGTGCAAGACAGACAGTATAGAAGCAGCAAGAGCCTTACATGTTATCTGTACTCCCAGGGTTGACAGGTGCAGGTCATCTGTGCCAAAGCATTGTGTTTTGTTGACCACGTCAGTCAAAGCGGACAGATACCAGATGCCTGTGGAATGACAGCAGAAGCATAGGCAACTGTTGAAGTGACACAGTCAGTCGTTGTACATTGGTAACAGGTCCAGATGAATGCATAATGCTCCCCAGGGCTTGGCCCATACCTTCAGGGCTACAAGACCGGTTAGCTATTGCATGTCCCTGCACACATAGTCTGTGAAGTTGCATCTCAGGGCAGTCACACTAACATGGAGAATGACAGTCAAACTGTACCTGGTGAGGTGTGGCATGGGTGCATAGGTTATGTTGCAGAACCAGTTACCCGACAGCAAGATGTAAGCAACTATTGCCTTGTGTAGCTGAGTGGAACATCAGTGTGACCGCCTACAGAGTCACCTATGACAGGTGTGTTGTGTATCTTATAACACCCTATTGGCTGTATGTGATGGGCACACATGAGTCTGTGGGCTATAAGTTATTGTTGTTGTGTTTGGTGATGGGGGCTGCCTTTGGTGCCTACACAGAGTATGGAGAGGTACTGCACAAGTTGTACTCGTATGTATGGCCTGTGGTGGTGGAGATCTTGTGAGACTATGTGATGAGTGGGGTGTGTTGCGAATGTTACACATCCACACATGATTGTCAGGTTCAGTCAGGGTTGGTGACAGCATTACCCCCAGCAGGGCTGCATATGTGCATCACCCACAGGCTGTAGTGTCATATGTTGGGAGGTGAGCACTGACTGTGTAAATGAGACAATTGCTATTGCCACAAGTACGACATATTCATCATATTGACAAGCAATAGCACTGGTACGTGACAGTTGGCCATGCCTGTATATACAACCATGTCTCACAAGATATGTGAGTTATGTGTGTACAACAGCTGTTGTACTGTAAGCAAGCTGGAAATGTAAGGACAGACAGTGTACTTGTGAGAAATGGTGTGGAATGGATGCTATATTAATCAGTAGCTCATGAAGTGCTCAGAAGTTCTGAACAAGTGTTGAGCATGAAAATACAATACAGATAGGGTGTTGGATAATATCAACCCACAAGTGGTGACGACAGTCATAATTGGTGGCACCGCACTATTACCCTGATGAGTATGGTATGCAAATCCATGAACCATTATCAATGTAGTTGTTAGCAGTACAGATGTACATGACAGTACGGATGCTTGACTACATATACCTTTGTATGTCACAGGAGTGTTCTACCAGTGGCCTGTTGACAGAATCAACACTACAAAAGGTGCCAGAGTGACATGTGCATATCACACCAGTGCCAGCTACAGTAGAACAGGGTTAATGTGTTGTACTCCACCCTCATTGTAGCCCATACCACACAGGCAAATGTGAGGCATCTATGTATGTAAGGATGTGAATGGCCATGACCTATGAGCAATAGCTGTCTCAGTGTTGTGAACAACATACAGAATGGGCTTTGTGGGTGAGGTGTGTGACATATGTGCACATTCTGACAGATGATATCAGCATTGTCACCGCTAGATGAATATCCCTGTACCCATTAACTACCACCTAGGCTGCAGTCAACATTATGGACACTGTGTAAGGGATGGTGCTGTACAGTTCACCTCCCTGAGTTGGTGACGTCTCCAGGCCCCTTAGGTAGTCATACGAGGTACCCATATCATGACAGGGTGCCATCCATGAGCATGGAGATCATTGGACAGGTATACACAGCACTCGGGTGACCAATATTGGATCACATATCACCTTTAAGGGGTATTGGTAATGCGTGGATGGGCAATACCAGCCTTCACAATCCTCACCTCCACTATGCAGCATGCTGTCTACCTTGCATAAAGACATGTGCTACACTATGATGTTGGACATGCTACATGTCCATATCCTGATCTGAAAGACAAATGTCATGGACAGCCACCGTCCTACTACTAGGATCGCCACATGCTGGACAGATCTCTGTGCCATACATGTGACATACTCCCACCATAGCATGCAACCCTGTCCATCAAAACTGCACATGTCATCTCTGTCATACATGGTGTGATGACCACATGGTAGATGTAGTATCAACTGTCTGGATCAATAATGTGGCACTGATGCAACTCGCAGTGGCAAAATGGCTGTCAGATACAGCTAGGAAACCTTGCCCGTACATGCTATAGTTGATAACCATCCCTGCGAATGACATCCGACTAGCCATTGTCCCATGTCTATCACATGTGCAACACAGGCGATCCATGGCAGGATGTTGAAAAGCTGTACAGTGCCGTGTAGATGTATATGGCAAAACACATGCATGTAAAGGTTTCCATATGTATGTGTGCATTGTCACTGCTCAAGTCCATTAAGGCAGTGTATGTGTTGATATGTGACATATACACAGCATCAAGGTCAACAGCATTACCATGGACACATCCAGGCATGTGCTGATAGGTAAGAACACCAGTGCAGGCAAACAGACATGCCCACATCAAGACAGCATTCACATGGAGTATGAACAATGTAATGAGGTGACACACATACATGGTGATGATATCCAGTGCATAACGGGTGTTACATGTGTGTGACACAAACATGTCAGTTGTGTCATTGTCATGATGATCTACAAAGATAACTGTGCAGATGTACTAGATTTACTAGAAATGTATGTGCAGCAGTATCTCTGTACATCTCTGATACTGTGACCTGTCACCATCATTATGTCTTACGGATAATGCCTCCTACATGCCTGCCAGTGTACAGCCGCCAGGAGGATGATATCCTCATCCCGTACCTCCATGAGAACTACGAAGTGTTGTTCAGCCATGTGCCACAGCATGCCCAGCAGCATGATGACCTGTGGCAGGATCTTCGCAGGAGGGTGAATGATGTAGGTGGCCATAACTGCACCTACCAAGGTGCGCAAACCCTGCATGGACTTGATACGACATGCAAAACAGCGTGCCACTGCAATTGCCAGGGAACAAGGTGGAACAGGTGGTGGGCCACCAAGCCAGCCCCCACTCACACACACTGAGGAGCTACTGGCCAGTCTGGGGACACCCTCAGAACAGCATCCACAAACACTAGCTGCCATCGTGGAGGTGGGTGTCTCCCAACCAATAAGCCTGGAGTTGCCTGATAAGTCAGTACTGCACATATGACTATTATATCCCATTTAGTTGCATTTGTCACCGTACATTATGTAATGTAACATCATATGCAAGGTATGTTGACACACATGCTGCATAATACAGTATGCTACCCTGTGTATGCACACATGTGCATACTATATGCTATTGTACAGGCAAATGTGTTAACATGCACAGTGCACCCTGTGGCTGTCATACAGTCATGGATAATGTTCAAACTGCTGTGTCACCCCTATACAGGTACCTCTGGCATGCCGCACAGACATCAGTCCATTGCAGGTGAGGCTGTCATCAGTATCAGGCATGTTAAAGCATAGATCTATTCGCCATGTGGCCAGTTAACACTTGTACACTTGATGTTCGGTCCAGTCACGATATACAGGTCGCATCACCCATCATTCACACTGGCTACCCATGTGCAATATATACAAATGAAATGATACACCGACATGAAACCACAGTATTTGTCATTGCTACATGTGTGGACATATGTACTATACATTGGAACAACATGTGTGGTACTCAAACAGTACCACACAGTGAGCTGTGATATGGGCAGCCCACAGGAGTCACCATTGTGTTATATGCCCCTGCAATGGGTGCACACATTGTGATGTGCCATCTGACATGTCCCAGACACGTAGTGTTCTGGCTGCAATATTGTCACACTATCCCATAACCCATACCCCACATACCAAACATACAACCCATTGTCTGCATAGCCCTGTGGATGGTGACATATCTGACATCTATGGGTTATGCCATATGGGACAACACAGATGTGAGATAGACGGCCATCACACACATTTGGCCAACACATGTGCACACATGGCCATGGGGGATGGCCAGAGACATGTAGCCACACAGTAGATGTGATGTGTATACACCCTGTTGCACATTGTCCACACATGGTCCAGTTATAACCTTAGTTGACTGATTATACAGTTGATGTGGTACACTGGACATCCTAAAAGCCTGTGCACAGCTAGTGGAGGTGTCACTGAAGTTTACCATATAAGATGTGTTGAATATCACGACTGTGTCATAGCATGACAGTAGTCACCTGTACAGCTTCCACAGACATTGACACCACATCAGGCCACAGATACTGTACATTTCCCTTGCTGCTGTAGGACATTACCATTAGCTGTGCACCTCGTGTGTGTGGTACAGCAATCTCATGTGGGACATGGTGAATTGACAAGTCTGCTATATGTGGACATGGTTGCCAGGCAGCTAAGACTCTGTAGTAGTTGTGCAGGGGTGTCATCTGTGGGTCCTCCAGTGACCTGTCACATGACCCAGCATGGTTTGGTGTGTATACACCTCAGCATCGTGGGTCACAATCCACAGTTATGTCATGGGTATGCATGCAGTTATGGCTATGCAATGTGTACATATTATGCACTGTATAGCAATATAGACACCTCATGATGACATGCAATGGCACAGTGTCTGTACTTCACACTGTATAGGAATGTAGATGGCTCACACTACCCTTCCATGCTCATGCACATTTGCTAAACATGCATTCTAGCTGTAGGGCATACAGACAACACCGCAATGTGATGCCCATTACGATGCTGTACATGTGTCAGGATACCATTGGGTCAGACATGTATGCATGTTAATGCACATGCCAGCAGATTACATGTCAAGGTCACATCAGCCATGTGTACTGTTATCCTGTTCTGGTCCACATGCTGTATCACAGGGATGCATGCATACTACCATGATTGTGTGAACTGCATGGCTACTGATATGACACCTGCTTTCTGTAGTGTGCACCCCAGGGAAGTATGCTAACTAACACTATTAATGTCTGAGCTGCATGCCGTCTGCTGTATCACATGCATGCTTCATGCCGTCTGTCAAATCACATGCATGGTGTGTCTGTGTGTGTGTGTGTGTGTGTGTGTGTGTGTGTGTGTGTGTGTGTGTGTGTGTGTGTGTCTGTGTATGTGTGTGTCTGTGTGAGTGTGTGTCTGTGTGAGTGTGTGTCTCTATTGTAATTTAGAGTCTTTCTTTGCATTCACAGGTGATGTAGGTGCGTTACCCTCCTGCGGTCCATCTGATGTTAGTGTCCCCACAGATACTAGCAGTGATGAACATATGCATGAGGTACAGGCTGGGTTGTCAGGGGCTGAATCTGTGCCAATGGTTGCTATCCCAGCTATGTCCCCCTCTTCCCTGCACACAGTTCTGCTGCCAACACATACCACATCACCAGTGGCCATAGAGGAAGGACAGTCTGCGTCTGTTAGCGTGGAACAGGAATGTGTGGTGGCTACAGAAGGTGTGTCTCCACACCATGGTGTCAGTGTAATGAGTGCAGATGTGCCAAACAGGCATGTGGCCGGTGCTGCTCGTAGGAGGACCTCTGGCAGACATGCACCTGCAGGACAGCACACAGCAGCTGGTATCACCAGACACATGTTCCAGACTGTAATGGCAGTACAGGCACGTGCTGAATGGCAGAACAGAGAAGGGCAGAGGCTGCACAGGGCTGCTATCCATACCCTAAACAACAACATCCAGGCATTGGCAAATGCTCAACAGCAGATTGCTGATGTTCTGGACAGGCGATTGGGTGACATGGTCGGAATCCTTGACCGTGGCATGGCAATCCACGAGTGTGAGCTGTCTGTGCTGGAGCATCTGGTAAGAGTGAGGCATAGGCCACGTGGACGTAGGCCTGCTACACCACCTAGTGCAGGTCAACGTGAGTGTGCCACCTCACATGCCCGCTCCCATAGTGCCGGTAGCAGTAGCAGTGCAGCTGGTGCTGCGCTGTCCACAACAGGACACAGCAAGCCACGTGGATGTGGCCCTGGATGCTCCCAGCAGGGACATGGTTCCAGTAGACATGTGTCATCGGACAGTAGCCAATCTGTACCTCCGCCTGGTAGTGTCCATGCAACCCCTGGTTGGCACAGGTCACGTGGCCATGGCCGGACACAGTGAGCTGTACAATCTGGTCTGTACAATCTGGAGCTGTCAATAATACCCCTGTGTAGGCCTCACAAAAGGCAGAACTGTGTGCACACATACACGCACACAGCAAACACATCTGTAGGGCACCACAACACCCACATGCATACTGAACAGACATGTCCAATCATATCACCGGCCCTTACCCACACACATGATATCATCCATTGGTGCAGCCTATGCCCCTGGCAAAAATTATCATCCTGTGCATATGATGACGCCTGTGCCACATCCCTGTCATCCACACCATCGGTGCAGGGACATGATCAAATGATCTGATGCACAGGGTGAACAGAATAGTGAGAGAAGTGTATATTACATTAGTTGTGTAAGAATAGTGAGAGAAGTGTATATTACATTAGTTGTGTAGGAATAGTGAGAGAAGTGTATATTACATTAGTTGTGTACTGTTGACATGCACCAGACATACCATGTAGTACAGGTTTAGCATGCATTGTTATATGTTCACAGTATGTGTCTCGGCAACAACAGTAACAGCATGTTGGCAATGATGCCCTGGTTCCCTCCTTATGGTCTACTTGCATGTGCCTACAGGTAGCAGTGTTTGCAGTCTCCCATGTGTAACTGTGGAGTACTCACAGGCACGTATGGCAATATCAGCATGCTATACGTAGCCTCAACCTGAATGTTGGAAAGGCTAACATACCACAGATGTCCACACATATACTGATCCAGAAGCATGTGGGCAGTTTAATGGGCTACAGTGGCTAGAGACATGACATCCATACCAGGTCACATCACAGGTATGTTAACATGGTGCAGGGATTGTACACAGCGGTCCAGCCAATGATAATGTTAGAGGCCACTTGATAGCATGAGGCCTCACTGTGTAGCAGTAATACCCTGTCACATTACAGGAACATGCCCACACTCACGGGGTCAATAACACTATAACACACACCCCATAGTATTGAGATGAGGACCCCTGCCTATGTGGTCATCACCCTCACAGTACTGTGCACCCACACGATGCGACACAGAGAAAGAACATGTACAGGTAGCCAGTACGGCTGAGACCGATGGCATCAACAGGGTAGTAGACTGCATCACCATGAGGGGTTAGGGAACCTGTGTATTCTGTATGGTAGCATACACCCTCACTCCATGCACCAGACAGCCATACATACATATACACACACACACACACACACACACACACACACACACACACACACACACACACACACACACACACACACTGTGGAGACCACAAATGTCATTCACATATGGATAGCTGATATGTGTGTGATACACACACCACCCCTGCCTATGTCATGCTTTCTACACTGCAGTATGTACAGATCTCTACAACAGTGTACAAGGGTGTGTAACAATTGGGATGTATTCCCCGCCATATGTGGCATATATGGTCACACAAGCAAACACCCATGGCAGTACTGTGAATGATACAACTGCTAAATGATGATACGTCTGACAGACATGCAGCAGTATTGGCCGCATTATGGGTACCAATGCTATGTCCGGCAATTGTGATGCTATATGCACATGGGAGGATGTAAGTGTTACAGGTGTCAAGTGACTTACAGTCAGTAACACCTGACCGCTGTGTAGGTTTTATGTCTTCGCCGTCAAGTAACAGTAACATAGCGTACTGTTTGCTCATGTAATGGTAGGATGGCGTGTGACACACCTGTGAGCCATCCCCGGCAAACATCCATCTGCACAGGTGGATCACCACTTTATGTACACACATCCATCCATACCTGATGTACATCCTACCATACTGTCAGTATGTCACCATATGCAGGTGTCAATGATGGGGCTGCATTGCAACTGCATGTTGTAGTTGGGCACAGATGAGTTACATACATCAGCTACTGCACATGCATGGTAGCTGCATGCACACTACAAATTGTACATGTGTGTTGGTCCTACATACATGCCTGTCATGTAGCCATGTTTGTATGCATTGCAATTGGTGGGCATGTGTGATGACATACATAACAAATGGACTGTTGTATGATATGATGGGTGTCATGGGTAACTAGTACAGAGGGAATGTGTCCTTGGTAAACATTGCTACCGCATGTATTGTTAGCATTCAACAGCCATGGACCCACCTTCCATTTGCGTGTGTGTGATTGCTGTAGCCACTTGTTTGCACAGAGGACAGCAAAAGCTATGCTATGTACATATGTGTTGTATGTGTGGTCCATGCACATATCCACTATGATTACATGTATGTCATATCCAAACATGTGTATTCTTTGGTGTACAGCGACAGTCATCTGTCACAGCTGTGTAAGACCCCAGGGCCCCTGGTATGTGTAGAGCCGACCTGGTTATGTACAGTGGTATCATTGCACTGCATAACACATGATGGAACCCTGACGGTACATGTGTAGTCTTCATAGTTGCTGTAGACCTATGTACAGTCCACTGGTCATGAGTCACATGATGTTGTGGTGATGTATGGCTGTGTATTGCTGGTCCAACGACATGGTGATGTCTGAGGGCTACATTGTAGTCTGCGGTGTGTACCTCTGTGATCGGCACCTGAGACATCTGTGATGGCTCCTGAGTGTGTACTGGTCAGTACATGTGAGTGGCCTTCATGTACGTGGGGACAGTAACACCATACTGTGCCCTTACATGTTTAGAATCTGTGTGCATGCAAAACGGCCCTTTGCAACTGCTAAGTGTGTGAGCATGCCCAGTACACCGTTGTGTAGATGGACACACAGTACATTCCAAACTGCACCGTTCCATGTTTAGAATCCGTGTGCATGCAAGATGGCCCTTTGCAACTCCTAAGTGTGTGAGCATGCCCAGTATGCCATTGTGTAGATGGACACACAGTACATTCCAAACTGTGCCCTTCCGTGTTTAGAATCCGTGTGCATGCAAGACGGCCCTTTGCAACTGATAAGTGTGTGAGCATGCCCAGTACGCCGTTATGTAGATGGACACACAGTACATTCCAAACTGCGCCCTTCCATGTTTAGAATCCATGTGCATGCAAGACGGCCCTTTGCAACTGCTAAGTGTGTGAGCATGCTCAGTACGCCGTTGTGTAGATGGACACACAGTACATTCCAAATGGACGTGTGATGCTAAGCGTGTGGGCATGCCCAGTGACACCTTGTGTTGGTGATGTGCCTCTGTGTATGGGCATGGCCATTGACATCCTGTAGAGCGATGGTGGTCATCCAGGCAACAGATGTCCATTTTAAATGTCACGATGAATGCCTACATTGAACACACTGGTTGACTGTCTTGAAGGGTGTACTGTCTGTGGCGTGTCCTGTATCTATGTAGTGTTGTTGTAGTGCTCCATAGATATTTAGTTGCCCCAATCACACCACTGCTGTGCATTTGTCTATGTCTACCTTGGGACAGTAATATGCTTTCAGACTGCTCAATCTCTATAGAGTCCCTATCGATGTCCTTGCCTTTGCGGATGATGTCATCCACCTAGAAGTATGCCTCTGGGAGTGCTGTGTTCAGTAATCTCGGTAGTGTGTTCTGTAACTGCGTAATGCTGTAGTGTGATAAGGTAGTTAGGTGTATGTTCGACTCCCAGCCCTGCCAAGTGTGTGTGTGTGTGTGTGTTTCCAGCTGCCTGGGGACACAGTAATGCTTTTAGATGCCTCACACCACATACATTCCCTATCGGCATCTTTGCCTTTGTGGATGATGTCATCCACCTGGAAGTATGCCTCTGGGAGTGCTGTGTTCAGTAATCTCGGTAGCTCATTCTGTAACTGCGTAATGCTGTAGTGTGGTAAGGTAGTTTGGTGTATGTTCGACTCCCAGCCCGGTTAAGTGTGTGTGTGTGTGTGTGTGTGTGTGTGTGTGTGTGTGTGTGTGTGTTTCCAGCTGCCTGGGGACACAGTAATGCATTTAGACACCTCACACCACATACATTCCCTATCAGCGTCTTTGCCTTTGCGGATGATGTCATCCACCTAGAAGTATGCCTCTGGGAGTGCTGTGTTCAGTAATCTCGGTAGCGTGTTCTGTAACTGCATAATGCTGTAGTGTGATAAGGTAGTTAGGTGTATGTTCGACTCCCAGCCCTGCCAAGTGTGTGTGTGTGTGTGTGTGTTTCCAGCTGCCTGGGGACAGAGTAATGCTTTTAGATGACTCACACCACATACATTCACTATCAGCGTCTTTGCCTTTGCAGATGATGTCATTTGACTAGAAGTATGCCTGTGGGAGTGCGGTGTTGCTGGAACTCGGTAGCACGTTTGGTTACTGCATAATGCTGTAGTGTGGTAGACTAGACAGATAGATGCTTGATTCCAGGGCATGGCAGGTGTGTGTTTGGCAGTTATAGTGTATGTGTTGGTATCTGTGGGTGGCTAGCTGCAGGATGTGTCCAGTTTGTTTTGTTGCTGACCTATTTAGTGTCCACAGCCCGCTTATTCTGCCAAGACACTGGGTTGTCAACACATACAGTCGCCAATAGGTCTGGTGAGTAACTTTCAGCAGCCCTACTCTTAGCCTTGCTACGGTCTGACCCGTGTGACGCAACATAACACACGTGCCTTGATATTAACAACACTACATGATGCAGGTGGCACATGTAGTTTCCTTTCCATTCCTGTCTAATGCATTGTTGTCATGTGATTTGCTGTTGTGATATAAATGCCATATCTACATATGTGTGTACATGTATATGTGTGTATGTATATATACATATATATATGTCCATGTATATATGTCTGCAAATAATATATGTGATAAATGTAGATGTAGAGGTGGACATAGATGTAAACATATGTCTGGGGACATCAGCACTATTGGCTATTTGTGCCAGATGATCTGTACGTGATAACCTGGGATTTATGTATATCTTCCATGGCATGGTGTTAATGCACATCATCTGTGGTGTGCAGGGCCATGGGTTGTAGTCGTGTAGACACCGGTTATTTTGTTGCTGGGAAGACCATGGGACATCGAATATGGTGATGGTAAGGCACCTGTTGCCAGTTGTGTGTGGATCTGAGCGACACTGGGCAGTGGTTAATATGTTGGAGGTTCGGTATGGGTCATATAACTATTTATTAGAAGACTATACTATGCAGATTAGGTTGACTATGGTGTATCACATTTATCACCAGGGTGTGCTGCTGGTCCCTGGAGTGTATGTGTGTAGTCAGCAAAGTGCAGGTCTCGCATATAGTTGACAGCATGGGAGGGAGGGGTCAGGCATACTGTATGTACATTGCAGAACTGTGCCTCGGGACTGCTCCTGCCTTAGTAAACCTAAGCTAGGGGTGTGTCTATACCTGCCTGGTGACGTTGGGAGGGGTGACAGCAGTGGTGGGGTAGTCAGGGTGTACAGGCTGCACAAACACGTGTTTATCAGCACAATCAGCTGATGACATGGCCAGCCCACACATGAACAGTACATTAATGCGAGCAAGCAGCATACACACATGTTTCGTCCACACTCTACACCATCGGTGTATACCTGCAGGGACATTTCACGACACAGTCCAACCAAATGACACGGGCTGCAGCAGGCAACATATAGCAACATGTGCAGGAGGCTGGGGCAGTACGGATGTGTATGCTGCCTAACAACCCTTACTGGGGTGACATAAGACTTTATAGACTGAGGGTGACTTACCAGGGTCTACATGGGCTGGAGATGTTGGAGCACTATGGGGTGGACAGAGACCTCCTACAGCATCTTGTTGACCTGTGCCTAATACATCAAACAGGCCGAGGGGAACACATCACAGTGGATACCATGGGATGTGTTGGCCTAGGTGTACTAGCCACAGGTACCTCACACAGCACAACTGGGGATATCATGGGTATCTCACAGGCATCTGCATCCAGAGTATTGCACCAGTTCACAGATGCCATGTCAACACATGCTAGTGAGCATGTACAGGTCCTCCACACACGTGAATAGTGGACCAGCAATATGAATCTGTTCAACCACATGGATGAGTACCCTGGGGTACTGGGTGCTATAGCCTGCTAGCCTGCACATGTAGCACCACCTGGGGAGCAGGGTAGGGCCTACAGTCAGTGCAGGGGCATACCCTCCAACAGCTAGGCCCTATGCGATGGCCAGGGCATGAGATTGAATGTGTGTGCTGTCTGCCCTGGAATCTGTGATGTGTCCAATATATGGCATCTGACATAGCTGTAGCACACCAATGCCTATGTGGACATCCCCTACTGTCTCCTAGTGGGAGATGGTAGGTAAACACTGGTGTAGTGGCTTATAACACCCATCAGCAATGCACATGCACCTGAACACTCACACCATACTGAGGCGGATGCACAGGCAAGACATATACATGTGCATGTGTTTGGGATGCTCGGTTCACAGTTCTGGTATCTGGACACATCTGTTGGGGCTCTGCAGTATTCACAAGCTACATGCATACATGTTGTTATGTTATTTGCTATGCTACACAATGTTATCCTGCAGTAACAGTTGCAGCAGGAACAGCATGGGGCAGGGCCAGACAGCCCAACACCACTGCCAAGGCCTGTACAGGCACAGTGTGACTTGGTGAAGGAACTACCTGAGTAGGGCAAAGTCGGCGACAGCCTGTGCACATTATGACCTGCCCTTGGCAAAGAGGCAACACAAGGCATATGCACTGACACAGTAGGTACCCACGGATTTCCCCTCTCTGACCAGCACACAGTACAATAGATGCCAAACATGACAGTACCTGTGCTCGGCCATGTATGGGAGGTGCACTGTGTGCATCCGACATAGGCAGCACTCCAGCACTGTCCTCCAGTCCGTAACACAACCAGGGTATGTCTATTGACCTAACAAGTGGCAGTTGTATTAGAATGTGTACTTACCCATTGCTCTGGTATGTATGTGAGCATACAAGTGACTGTGGTGGCCAAATGTTAGGGCAGAAGACAGTACACATCCATAGTGGCACCATGACCTCTGTAGCACATATGGGGTCACAATGGTAGGCTGTAGTACACAGGATGTCCTAACCCACTGCAGATTATGGGCTGACCATCATGTGTGTCCATGCAGCCCACACACGTTCCATGCAGCTGGACAGATGTGGACCAATACAGACAAATGACATACAATGGCCTATGGATATGCCCAATGACTGACCCCAACCCCCTATGACACACACACAGATGACAGTATCCCTCCAACCAGCAATTTAGGTAGGTCCACACACTGACATGGAGTACCCGGCAGACCAGTACAGTAGCGGTAGATGTGTACAACTGTTGGCTGTGCCCCCATCACACCTACACATGTGAGAGTCATGTGCACCACCCACGGTGCTGTGTAGGACTGTGGTTGTGGTTGCATGTCCCCCCAAGCTATACAGACATGTAGCAACTGGCAATGCCTCATGACCATTAGCTACCCTACAGACACAGCATGTCACCTGTCTGTGTAGAATGGAGGGGTCAGCAACACAGTACTAACTATCTGGACATGTGACACATGCAATATAGTTGACCATACTTTGCATGCTCACACACATGACAGTATTGTCAGTCTACAACATGCGTAACAGTCATACTGGGCATGCTCACACACTGAAACACAGGACGGCCAGGCATGCACACACCAGTGGTCCAGACATATCTGCCAGTACATTGCTATACTGTTGGATGTCTGCGCTGTATGGTGTTTGCGGTCTATTGTCTGTACATATGTCATGGTCTATTGTTAATTCACATGAGCTATCTGCGCAGGGTACTTCTACCATCACGTGTATAGGGCAGTTCTTTGTTTGCGGACAGGCCAACGCCTTTGGATACAAACCGGGTAAGGCACAGTCCAGCAGGTGGGAGCTGTTGTGCGTGGGTTTGCACAGTGTTAAGCACTGCTGACCTCTGGTCACAGCACCTTATACACGTTTACACTCCACATTTCTTTGACAGGGCACTACTGGCATACTGGCAGACAAACACGCTTACAGCTGCTCGCTTTCTGACATTTCTGCTTACATTTGTCACTCACACTGGGTGTGTGCGATCCCTTGTGATGTGTATTACATCGGACTACATGACTACAGTATCGGGTATGTGTAACCATTTTGCGACGGCAGCCGTTCGATTGTACGGACTCGGCGGCCTGTCCAGTGACGTAATCATATTATATGCATGTTCCTCATACGATCTGCTCCCATCTGCCTGATACATGGGAACCGGGATACTCTGCAATGCTGACATGTGACTTGAGTTTGTTAACACAGCTGTCTGCCGAGTCATGCTACCGCATACCAACTGCACGCTGACCACCTTTTAGATTGCACGAAGGGAGACTGTAGGAGTGACACCTTTCCCACTTTGCATGGGACAGTCCCTCATCACACATCACATGTGACAATACCTTAACTCTCCACCAATCGGGGACACATTTCTGAAGAATCAGGGACAGGTCATGAAAAACAGGGACACTTTTACAAAAGTAGTGCTATTAACCTGACACATTGACAGAACCAGAGCATATGACATAATACACATATTTTGAAGTAACAGTTGTTTATAACTCTTACTTATTGTCATTAGTCAGTAAGTGTAATTCACCACCTTTCCTTCAACAGCCACTACATTTAGGAGGGATTAAGAAGGACACAGTTAGACTTTCAGTCAAACTCAGGGACGTACCTGACATTGAGAGACAGTTGAGTGGTGTGGACAATACTCTAGCCATTGCAACTGTCCTGATTAAGGGACCTTCTCATGTTGTAGGTGTCTGTACTGGTTGCTTGTTACAGGTCTTGTATACCTGACACGTCGATATGTCATATGTAGTAGCATAAGCAACTATACTGCTGCTAGACTACGCTTTGATTTGCTCCGATATGTATATTTCTGTACTATGCATGGCTGTAAGTATGTTCTGCCCTGGTACATCTGACAGTTCTACAGAGCAGGTTCCACTTTGGCCGTTCAGACTGGTGGCAGCCCTGTAGACCCTATATGTAGAGCTATCACATGTGTCGAGGCAACACATACCCACAGCATACCTCTCAACTGTCCCTGATTTTGACTCAAATTTTAACTCTGTCCCTCTTAATCCCTCCTAAAACTAGTGATGTTTGGAGGAAAGGTGGTGAATTACACTTCATGAATAATGACAATAATTAAGAGTTACAAACTTCTTTTACTTCAGAAAATGGGTATCAATTCATATGCTCTGATTCTGTCAATGTTTCCAGTTAATAGCTCTAATATTTTAAATGTGTCCATGATTGTCCTTGTGTTTTCTTGACTTGTCCATGATTCTTTTGAAATTTGTCCCCAATTGGTTGAGAGGTCTGACCCACAGCCAGTAGTACACGGACGACCTCTACAGTTTGCAAACGTTAAGGTTATTCATGTAGCATTATAATTGATAATACTGTTTCCTATTACATGTAGCTGTTACTGATACAACAAATTGATGTCTGACACCACTACACACACTACATAGCCTCCATTCCCGAACTCACAGGCCTAGACCTGTCAGCAGATTCTTTCAAAACCTGAATTTTTGGGGTCCCGCAAGGGACACCGTTATCCATGCTTAAAGTGTAGACCTTGCAGAACTCTCCCACTGGTCCTTTCCTACTGGTGTTTTGGACAGCAGCAATGTATTGATCTGTATTGCCTGTCTGTATGTCTATCCAGCCTAGCTGGGTGATGTGGGGGGTACAATGTTTCTTTATTGGACCTCCCAGTCACAAATGCCCGGGCTGTAAATATGTTACCCCTAATTGCTGTGAAGTAACCTATTTATGTGAATGTGTATATCAACACTGACATATAGTTTGTTTTGTGTGTATGTGTATATATCACTACCTGTTGTTTGTGTATATATAGCTATCTATATATATCTGTAGTATATCCTTGTGTGTGTGTATATATATATATATATATATATATATATATATATATATATATATATATCCGTATGGATATATATGTGTATGTAAATTAATATAGCTGTGTGTATATATACGTTTTTATCTGTATATACATCTGTGTGTCCGTTAACCTATACATGGACACTTACACATGCGTATTGGTTTTATCCCTGCTTCAACAGCATACTATTGCCGTAGCCATTCTGACACCGACACTTCACTCCTGTGAACTTGTGCTCAGTATATTGCATGTTATGCAGCGGACAGATGTCGCAAGTTTTTCATGTCTGGGGTGCTGCTGCTAACTGGGTTGTGATAGTGTCATTCGACCTATTCCTCGTAGGCGCAGCCTATTCCTGCTACTGTGTTTGTTTCTGCACCACATTCATATTATTACTGTTGATAGGATGTGTGTTTGTGTTACTGTGACTGTACGTCGACAAATTGTTGTCTTCATGTAGTTGTGTCTTTCTGCTTTTCCCAGTTTGGGGGTGTCACAGCAGAATTCCGTTCTGCTCATGGGTGGCGTATAGGTTTTATGTGCTGGGCTGCCAGACCTGATGCACATCGTCCGACAATGATATGCCCATTCACGCATGTCTCCACACAAATGACGCTCTATCTGGGAATCACAACTATGTACTAGCTGACCTCCACGGGCCGCTCCATTGCACCTGGCGCAACATACCCTATCACTCCTGGGTCCATACTCGCATATCCATGCTTTCTCCTGCACACCCTTGTTGAGTTTCCCCGCATAACAGCCATTATACACCTGATATCACAGCCATGACAAACCTTTACACATTGCCCTCTCATGAGCGTTGGGGCCCTACACACATTTTGTACCACCTCGTGTATTCACAGGCTCACCATCCATTCATATTTGCACATACGTGCCTTTCCTGGTGTTATGGATTACGAACGATTTCCGGGTTACAAGTGTAGGTGGTCACAACATGTCCTACATTCTGTCTGTTTACAATGTTGACGTAGTACTTTGACGATGTTATGGCCACTGGTATAGCCCTGCCTCTGGTGTGGAGAGCAGTGCTCTACCCACACTTGTGCAGCTTTATGTGACATACGCTGCGAGCACTTCATCATTCCTAACTTGCTCTGGATTCCCTTCACAACCCTTAGGTTTGCTTTCGTCTTTCAGCATTCCTAATATATATATATATATATATATATATATATGTATATATATATATATATATATATATATATATATATATTTATATATATATACATATATATATATATATATATATATATATATATATATATATATGTGTGTGTGTGTGTATATATAGATAGATATGTAGCTATATATTATGTCTGTGGATATTTATCTATACACACATCTATCTAACTATATATATATATATATATATATATATATATATATATATATATATATATATGAAAGTTACAGCTGTAGAAGACAACATACATTTGCTATGCTAATAGCTGCGTACACCCACGCAGACCCACTTGCATCTACGTATTCTGAGTTACATATGTTTACAGGCACGTCTTTAGGATTACATGTGCCTTATTCTTTATGACAGTACCACTTTGATGGAATCCGGTTAACGGACCCATGCGAACGCGGTCACCTTTACATGTATAAATGTTGGCTTTACAGCACAGAGGCATTCATTACACAATTAATATGTGCTATAGTCGTACTTGCACCGGGAATGCCTTTACGTTGGGCGAATGCTGTAACCACTACACGATTGGTGTTCTGGCTCATTTATATGTATACCCATGGTTCATAGCTACTCTGACATATGCCTCACCGCTTCCCTTACACAGCAGGCATCCTTTCTCCTGCTGGGAAAACTGCAATACTACAATTAGGACATTCCTTGTTTCCTACTGCTCTGGACCCGTGTTGCAAGTCTACTCACTCCAAGAATATTCATAACTCCTATGCTTATAGTCCTCGCACATACACGTGTTTGATTGTCAGGGTGCTCATGTGCTCATCCGGGTTTAGGCTCGGCCGACTGGTGACTAGCACTGCCCTGGTGCTTTTCAAAGATCAGACGTAGCACATGGACAGAGTTAGTCCAGAGTTTAACATTCTACTTGTTTATGGACGCAGGTGTTTGGGCACCTCTGACCACATTATTGGGTCGGCGCTACATAATTTAGGGCGGGGAGTGGTTCCACTACATAGTGCAGGCTGGGGGGGTGGTTTCCCTTCCCATTTTACTATTTCGTTCATTTATACATACAAATGAATATTATTCTGGACATATGTTATGAAATCACTACAGGTATGCAATAGTCTTGTCAACAGCTGGGACAGTTGGTTGGTGTACTTCTGTGTACGGACCTCTCTGACACTCGGGGACTCATGTCTACAGTGACAGGGACAAGGCTATGGCAACTCAGGGACAATCATGGACACTTCTACCATATTAGTACTATTAACTTGGAGCATGTTGACAGATTCGTAATACTACTAATAGTCTGCAGTTAAATGCGTCTATTACTCTTCATTGTTGTAAGTAGTCATTCTCATTCAACACCTTTCCCCCAAAGGGCACTGGCTTTGTGAGTTTTTAAGGGTCTGGCCAGTTATTGTGTGAATGCTCTGACCATTGGTATCATTGACATTGTCATATGTACGGGTTGTTCTGTATTCCGGTTACTAGGGTTGGCACCTTTTTGAAAGGCCAAGATGGGACATTTTCGGAACACACCAGGTTTTACAAGCTGACACATACCCACGGTCAGTACAATGAATAGAACTTTACTTATTTGCCTACATAAAAGCCTATTGTTGTAGTGGTTTATTTGCTTATTCTGTTTCTTGTAACATTTAGGTATTATAGATACTGCAATAATTATTTTCTGCTACTATTACATAACATATGGGACATAATTATGTCCTACAATCCCAGGACATTTGCCATTTGAAATGTCTTTTGTCAGGACACAACTGTCCAATGATGGACTGTCCCTCGTACAGAGGGACAGATGATAACCCTACTGCGGACGCCAGATTGTTTGGGCCAACACATAGCCACAGTCACTGCAGGTTTAGAACAGTCATTTGTTTCCTAGCTGTAAGCCTTATACCTTTGGCACTTTTGTTGTTTGCCTGTTTCTTGTATGAATTACATTTATTCTATCCTGACATGACCACTTTAGGCAACTGTTACATGCAGTATGGTGCATAGTTATTTCCTACTGTCACAAGACATTTGGCATTGTACCATTGTTGGTCAGGTCACACCTACACACACATTAATTGTCCCTCACACAGTGTATCAGGGGTATCCTGTTTACATCAGTGCCTTCATTACCCTTATACCATGTGCCACTATGCGAATGTGTGCAATATATTCTCTCGCTTATTCATGTTGAGACACGTGCGTCATGGGCAGGTGTTTGATCCTGGGTAGTAGGTTATGCATGACCATTTAGGGCTGGACAGTGTCGTGCACCTCTAATGCACATTCCAACTTGTGTCCAGATATCTACAGGACTGGACTTTGTGTCTTCCATTCTAATGTTTACACAGGTTACGTATCCCATGAGGGATATCCCAAAAATTGGACTGGTCCAAAACAAGACGAATACCGACCATTTTTCTGGCATTATGAAAATGTGCTGGGGGGTTTACATGCAAGGGATACATAGTGTGCAATCCTGCAACTGCCTAGGGTGACACTACCTGCTACATATGCGTAGTGGTCACTATGTGTAGCTGTAGCTGCACCAAACCAGTAGGCCAAGTATGGCTGGATTTGGTGGATGTTCAGGTAAGGGAGGGTTGTGTGATGTGGAGGGGATGCTGGGTAGTCCATTATGCATCCAGGTGTGTTGCATTTGTTATGGCCAGTTCCATCAGGACCAATTTGTGGGTATGTGCCGGTGACATGTCTATACATTTGTATCGCACATTTCAATATTCATATGTTTGTGGGATTGTGTTCTACAGTATGGCCTGTCTGATTGTATTGCAGCTGTTTAGACATGTGTTTCTTTCAGCATCACCCGCTGCTCCCTCATACACCTCCGGTTCACCTATTCTGCATACGACACAGTATCACCTTTGAGGATTGTACCATTACCCATCCTCCCACACACACATATTCCTCACACCCCATACATCACTGCTTTGGTTGTTGGCCCATGACACGGCCAGAGTAACATATTGAATACCCTACATATGTCAGGTACCTGTATGGTTGTGTGGACTACCCTGCCATGTTTGCTTGTTTGCTTTCCACATGCTATACCTCACGCACATAGGTACACACCCATACTTAACTTTCATTACATGGTTGGTATACCCGGGTACTACCCCTTCAACTGTGACACATCCTGTCAGGTTTGGTTTGTACCGCTGATTTGCTGATTTTGGCAGACTGTTCTACTCATTGGTAGGATGCCACCTTTTCCTATGTCCAGGATGGGATATATTCCATACACATATCCGACTGTACTGAACAGCACGTCCCCACAGTCGACGGTACGGATAATACTGTTCCTTTCAGCCTACATGTTTCCTTATTGTTGTAGCTGTTTATATGCTCCTTCTGTTTCGTTTACATGCTTATTCTATTTCCTATCACATTTGGTATGTGAAATACGGACATACCTTTTGTATGTGACTATTACATGCCTTGTGGGATATGATCCGGACATACGGTCGCTAGATATGTACATTTATCGTGTATTTTGTTATTGACACATCTGCCCAGCTGTGTACCCTCCCTCACATTATGGGTCAGCTGGTGACCCTAACCATTGGGCTGGATGTACCTACTGGCAGCTCGCTAACATATGATGCATTTCACTTCCACTTGGTATAGCTATCTACACTGCATTTGACTATGGCCACACGGTCTTCCATGTCATTTGTTCGTGGGATAGGGACCCATTATTTCCTACCGTGCATTTGTGTTTGCTTCTTCATTTTGTGCTCACAGGAACTTTCTTGCATGCTTTGCATACGTTTCAGTATCCACGGACACTGACAGATGTGATTACTATCTTGCAACTTGTTATATGCAAGCATTTTAGGTTGCACATTGACAGCTGACATTTCCATGCCTCCGTGAGGCACTTCAATACGCCCTATGCACTCGCGCTCCTTTCCTGTGCACGTGGCTGTGGTGGCAGCGCACCTTCATTAATATGCATTTGGTGCTACTGCACCATCTTCACGCTGCACTGTCGGTGCAAGCCTACTGCCATCCTTGCGCCGAGCTTCATGAATCCCGGGGACAATTTTGTTTTGGTAAAACAGTACCTTATTCTTCTGATTCGTCAAAGTCATGTTTGCAGGATTTACTAGTCATCTTTCAGTCAGTTGTATTATTAATTGTTTTATGTCAATTTTTGTGATTTTGAGTCAGAAATCACTTCTTGGTCTTGCTGTACCTTCCTTTTAGGTCGTTTTGGTTTTATAGTGAAGATTTTGAGCTCAAAGAGGGACTGTTTTAACATACCAGTTTCCTGGGAAATGGTGTCACCTTATATTACGCGCATCAGAAACTGCAGTTGATTTTTAGTTCCTATCCGGTTTTCATTTCCTTTTCCTGTGTTCCTCGTGGCTCCCATCATTGATTTAAGGGCCTAGGCAGCAAGGGTAAGCTCTCAGGATGTGTATCCCACCAAAAACGCTCACAAATCTGTCTGATTTTTACTCAAGGGTCATTTTTAATTTCCAGGCATTTTATTTAGTTTCTGGAGGTGGAATCTGCTTGAAAACTGACAGGAAAGTCTCTTTTGCTTCCTTGGGGTTAACAATCATGTATTTAAATGTATTTAACATCTTTTACATTGAAAATTAGAAGGTTTGGGTATTTCATCTGGAACTTTATTTTCTTTTCTATCAGAAACTTGCAGTATGGAGATAGATGTTGCCTTGCTTGCCTTATCTGAATAGGCAGATCTTGAACAAAGGAAATTCCACTATTATTCCAGGTGAGTGTCCCTTTCTTCTTTGCTGCAAAGAGTATTTTATTTACATCTTGATAGTTCAAGATTTTGGCATGCACAGGTCTTAGTCTCAAGGATGATTGAGCTTCTCTCAGAGCTCTGTGGGCTCTCTTTATTATTATTTGTTGTGTTGCTTCAGAATCATCTAGTAAAGATTTTAGTATGAGTTTGATAGTTGGTATTAGATCAATGTGTGACACAGTTTCAGGGATTCCCCTTATGATAATATTGTTTCTCCAAGCTCTTGCTTCTAAATGTATTATTTTTGCTTGTAGACTTTGCAGCTCTTTGTCATGGGAATCTGCTCTCTGAGATATAGAGTCTAATTTTATTTAATTTTCTAATATTTTTGCTTCAGATTTTTCAATTCTGGTTAGAATTTGATTAAATAAGTCTCAAAATGTTTGAAACTGTGTAGATAAGTCCTGTATTGTTTGTTGAATGGGCAATAAAGCTGTTTTTATATCTTCCAGGCTAGCTGACTGTTCTGACTTGGTTTTATTTGCAGGCTTGGAATTGTCCGATTGCTTATTTGTCCTCTGTCTTTTTGGAGTTGTGTCTTTGTCTGGTGAGGCTAGTATCGAGAATTTGGTTTTAGTTGTTAAAGTCTCCATATTATTTTCTTCTTTCAACATCTTGCTTTTAGGTAAGTTTTGCAGACTTTATGTATGATTGCAGGACCACAGCACCACATGGCTACAGATGATTTCTAGAATCTTAGTAAATCCATTTGTTTTAAAAGGAAGGTGTTGCTTTTTTCCCTTCTTTTGAATGCTGTTTGTTGTCTGGAACAGATATTCAGTCATATTTATTTGTTTTTTTAGTCTGTGCAGTCTTCTGGGTTTATTATAATCCAGGGTATTTCAGAGAGCTAGGTGCTTGCAGTGCTCACAGAACAGCGGCCATCTTGAACTCCTCAACTTTTTCTTTTTTGATACTACAATGAAATGTTTTCAGGAAGTTTTAGCAATTATTAATGTATAATTTTTAGTTTAACATTTAATTTAGTTTAGTTTAACATATTATGGAATCACACAGTTTGAAGTGGGGCAGCACTGTGTCGAATATCACACTGGTGTATGGGGGAAGGGGGTATTTAGCTAGTAAACATGCTTTTAAACAGGTACATAAATGGAATGGTGAATTTTTACACTTTATTCTGTTTTTTTTTTCAACTCCTATTTGGATTGCTTATTTGTGCATTTTTAATAAAGATTTGACTTGCACTAGCTTGTGCTTCCCTAATTTCATTAGTGGATTTATAATTTGGAAAGTTTTTAAACAATCTATTTCTACCACCTGTTATTAAGTGGAATATTCACAGTATGGTTTTTGTTAGGTGCCTGAACTCTAAGGAACTCTAGGGAATCTTAGATCTTCCACACAGAGAAGTTCCCTCATTATTTGTTTTTGTTAAAACACTGGCATGCCTCTATGGAAATGACTCACATTTTTTAACTGAACTTTAAATATTCACACATTCCATATATTATCTATTGCCATAAGGAAATGAACTGTAAAATCCTACAGCTCTGTAAATAAAGGATTTTTTAAATTTGTTTTATAAAGAATTTATGTTGCCTGGGGCTTCTATTAACATTAAAAAAACTCTAAATACTATACTTTGATTCAATACAGCTATCTAGAATACATCTAATTAACACTTTCAGAAAATCTTACATTTCTAACAAATCATGGTGTATAATAAGGGAAAACAATAAAAAACAGAAAGCTTCAGGTTAATAGCATTGCCAGTGTAGTAGGACAAACACAAGACACTGAACGGCTATGAAAAGATGGATTTCTTGAAGATCATTTTTATTAACTGAGGCAAAATCAGGAAGCAGCCTGCTTCAAGATGCAAAAGTAGCCAAGTTAGTAGTGGTATTCATATATGCACTGCAGAGAAGCAAGGTTATAACTGAGATAAGGAAAACATGCTAAAACAGTAACCATTCAGTGCCACTGAACAATCTGAAAGCTGTTTGAGAAGTTTAAATATCGTGTAAGTTGGCAGTCTTCAAACTCATTGTAGACATAACCATTCACATAGCCTATGTGTATTGTACAACTGCACAGGTACCACCACATAGCTGGAGGACTGGTGCAAGCTTTTGCTGTTCATTATATAATGACTTAAATTTGAAGAGCACTGTACACTTTCTATTGTCTAAAGGAAAAACAGACTCTTTCCTGTTGAGTCTATATATGATGTAGCATATAAGCTTGTAAGTTGTTGTTTGTCTTTCGGCTTTTCCTGGTTAGGGGTCACCACAGCGGAACTCCGGTCCGCTAATGATTAGCAGTAGATTTTCACGAACGCCGAGGTGCCAGCTCGATGTTCAACCTTCAACGAAGGCACGCCCATTTACGCATGTCTTTTGAATGCCCACCCAACTGCGGGGAGGACATGCAGACTCCACACAGAAGGCACTCCCCGCACTCCAGCCAAGAATCGAATGGGAGAACCTCTTGCTGTGAGGCAACAACGCTACCGCTGCACCACCGCGGATAGCATATAAGCTTGTAAGTCTGTACAAAAATAAGCACTTCTGTTCATATAACAAGGTAAACACTGATCTGCTGGACTGCAACTCTGAACAGCAATGATTATTTAAGAGTTTATGCATGTTGTCTCCTTTACTTCATCAATAAATTAAAAATGTATGACTTCTGAGTAGTGGCATATACAAGCACATCTGCCTGATCTAAGGCAAGCAAAATTATTTGTGTTATGTAGAAATATAATATTTTGAGTGTTTATTCTAGAAAATAAACTGATAACCTTTTCATTAAGACTTTGAAATATACAGACATATCATAAAAATATTTTACTTTACTATGCCAAGAAAATTGTGGAAAAATGATGTGAACAGACAGTTAGGGGCATGATCTCCATGTCATTTAAGATTTAGCCTGGAAATTGCAGAAGTTTCATTCAATCAGTATTATGAGTGTGTGCACACGTGCACACATGTGAGTGTGTATGCGTATTTAAACACATTTTGGGGAGAATTGAGACAGCTAGTACTATGTGCAAAGAGGTTTGGGGATTCAGACACACTGTGCATTGTATGACAGATGATTTGGTCTATGAAAGTATATATATATATATATATATATATATATATATATATATATATATATATATATATCTATATATATACATAGATATATATATATATAATGGAAGCAATAGATTCTAATCTCTGATAGATTTCAGTTTCTGACAGACTATACTGGGGAGCAGTGAACACTGATTTCTATGAGAAAGCAAAATGGGAACTGACAGGGGATAACAGTAAAATGGCAGAAGAGAAACTGGGCATGAGACTGTGATATCTCACAACAAGACTATTGACACAGGGAATTTCAGTTGGGGGAGGGATGCGCAAGGGCCAGGTGGGCTGTACTGACAATAAGACATGAATTTCCGTCATCAGCAATTAGGAAGGAAGAGTAGCAGGTAAAGATAATGATTGTCAGAATGGATTTAGAAATGTAAGTAACTGTAATTATTTAGGTGTATTTAGTTTCTAGATGTTTTCTTTTAGTAATATGGAAGTGCTTACTGTTGCCATGTCACGATTTCCTTGACAAGCTGAGCTAATGCACCAGGTAATGGCACTATGTATTCTAGCATGTTGTTTTAAAAGGAAAAACACATTCTCTTTTCTGCTTGAAACCTATATAACCCCTATGCAGTGTGCAAGCTGCTGTAGTTGTCCTTTTCATACTTTTCTTCTATTTCTTTTGTTGCTATACTTTTTGTTTCCCTGCATTATCCTATGGCCTTCCTACTCAGTGCTCCATGTCTACTTCAGGTCAACCAGCTTTCTAGTTCAACCCCCAACCTACTCTGATGCAGCTATTCCAATTCATGGAGCTTAAGGGCATGCTAGGGGTCTTGGTTACTACCCTCTGTCAGGGAGATTTTTACTTAAGCCATGCCTAGTTACTTCCTTCCTTCTCCAAGTGTGGTAGCCAAGGAGTATACCCAAGGGGCTGCTGTACAGTACAAGTGGGCTTTGCATTGCCCCACCTTCACAACATCTCATCCCTATTCACATAACACCCTCAGTGTCCACCAGTGTTAATCCCAAACATCTCCCACACAACTGTCTAACCCCCAGGATGGGTATGCCTATCCCTCCCTGTCATTCCAACAGTCTCCCAAGCCACTAACTGAACACAGGACAGCAGGGCTATGTTCAGGGCATTATCTCTGTATACCACCAGAGTGCCTACTTTTTCTCTAAGACTTATTTTAACTTGGAAAGCTTCTCCAACCTCTGTCAAGTATATTAGATCACTACTAATACTGTACTTTTTTCCTACTTTCTTGAGAATGTTCTTGATTTGGGAAATTCTAACTTGCTGAGGAGGTTAAATCAAGGATTTCTGAAATATAGACTTTGACTTTCTTTGATTGTAACACTTCTGTTATGTATAACTCATAAAGGTAAATACCAGTAATAGCCACTGTTGGACTTTTTATGCCATCGGTCTGTCTGTTTGAACTATTTTATTTTCCTTCCAGTGTACAACTACAATTCACTCTTCATTGCATAATCATTTCTTTTTTAAAATAAAGCATTTTATGTATGCATTCATAAAATATTATGACTGCTTTATTTTATTAATGAATGGTATCCTTTAGCAGTGGTCTGACTGTTGGTACTTATTTCTTTTTAAGGGAGGCTACTTGGCTAACAGTACAGTTTAATATTGGTTTGCTTATTGGATGGGCATTCAGTGCATGTGATCTTGATCTGAGATTAAGAATCAGATTGGTGGCAGCATGTACCATGAATACATAAAAGGGGGTACTTTCACTGAAGAGATATCAGTAGTTCATCCAGAGGAAACACTATGACAGTGCGTGAGAGAAAGTGGTTTGATTTAGTTTCAGTTACAGCTCCAGTTTAGGTGGATGAACTCATGGAGAGTCTATCCCGGGATTCAGGAAACGATCGTTTCTGTGCAGGAGCAGTGTAGCCACTCTTGCAAGGAATCTGGCTGCCGAGCAATCCAGGAACGAGCAGTTTTGACATGCAAGAGCATCTTTACACTGTTCCTGCACAGAAACCTGTGCGGGATGCTAATTACCTCATTTGCTAGTGAAAAACATGCAAATGAGGTAAAATAGTGATCCAGGAAGCAGGTAGGTAACCATGCAGGAACAGTGTAAACTGCAGAAATGTATCCGGCTACTAGCCGAATACATGTTTGCAAAAAATGAAAATGGAGCCATGACAGCTCCAATAAAACCATGGACCCTAATCTGTAGGCATGCCAGTGGCCAAATATATGGCCATTGGCATGTTAAAGTATTATATTTAAAAAAAAAATAAAAGTTTATTTTTTTTTTGGCCAATCATGGCCGTTTAAGGATAGGGAAGCGCCATGCAAATGGGATCGTTGGGAAAATAAAACAAATTAAGTGAAAAAGTCCATTTTAAGAGAAAGCTGCATTTTGCCATTATACTCAATGGCAAGCAGAATCAAAACAATGGCAGGGAACAGTGGTTGCTAAGGGGGAAGGCTCTTGTGTAGTGCAGTAACTATGGATTAAGGCAGTGGGGTATGTTAATGAGGGGACTTACACTGAATCACAAAATTCTTCTAAGTGTCACACTGCACCTAACCGTGTAGATGCTGTAATACCATCATGTAGGCAGGAGGAGCAACTAACATGAAAAGGGTGTGTGTCGTGCTTGCTATAAGTACATTGGAGCTCCGTTGCCCGGGTTTGTGCTTAGCTAGGCACAGCTAAGCGAGGGTGTGTGTCTGAGGCTGTATACTCTTATTCCATGAACTGAGGAACATGTTCACGCCCAGGGGAGGGCCATTTCTTGCTGTTTACACTAGATAAATGGGTCTGTGTGGCACGCCTGGGCTTAAACAGGAAGGATATAGGAAAAAAGAAAGGAAATAGCAGAACAAAGGAAAGGCCGTACAAATCAGCAATATGGGATTCTGCAACTCACAATGGGCCATTGAAAGCACTCAATAATACAAGTGGCAGGTGGCTGCATAGCTGAAAATTGGAGGAGATTAAAAAATATAAAAGGCAACAGCACAATAAAGGAGAAATGAAGTAGAAATCACTAATATGGGACTCTTGCAACTCACAATGGGCCATGCAAAGCACACAATAATACAGCTGGCAGGTGGCTGCATAGCTGAAAATGGGAGGAGATGTAAGTAAAAAATAATTTAAAAAGGGCAACAGCAGAATAAAGAAAATAGTAATAATCCAGAAGGCAGAATTCACGAGAAACACACTATTTTAAAATCCACTTTTTAAAACTTTATTCAGCTAGAAAATATCAGCCTTCTTCAGACATTCAAAAATCATGTGACAAACTCTTTTATAGCCCAACTCAACCACTTGAGTCTTAAAGACATAGCATTATAAAACAACATATTAAAATGAAATACTTTTAACAATACATTTTTAAAAAACATTTAAATAAATATTTATATATAACTATATGTGAAAATTTTTTAATTTTAAATCACAAGAAACAGACATTACGTCATTTAACCGTGGATAAGCAGATGCATTCAAGTGTAAAATCCACCACAACTCTCTATGTTCTAAAAAGTACACCGTGGTCCCCCCTGGGATTTTTTTTTTGCAACTTTTCCAGCATGACACATTTAAAACTATGGCTTGGGAATTCCTTTAAGTGTTTAACTAAAGCACTGGTCTTTTTATGTGTATTCATATCATAAATGTGTTCATACACCTGTTGTTTAAATTTACAATCAGTCTTTCCCACATAATATGCAGGACAAGAGCCGCACTTTGCAGCATAAACCACTCCTGTTGTTTGGCAAGAAAAGCAAACAGAAACTATAATATGCTTGGAACCCAAGTGCACATGGTTACATTCCAAAATAAACTTGCACTGTGAACACATTCCACACTTTGTCACTTTCTGCACAGATTGCATATGTAAAAGGGATAAACTGTCGCACCAGTCCTTAAGGTTGCTATCCCACCTAAATACAAAATCAGGAAAATTATCAATTTTTTCCATTAGCTGTTTATCTGTTGTTAGAACTGCCCAATTTTTATTAATAATATCCATCATATTTTTACAATGGGCATTAAATGTAGAAATAAATGCATTCTTTTGTATTTTTTGCTTGTGGCACACCACTTTCTTGTTGTAGAAAAGGTGTCACACTATTGCCTGATGCCATTATTCCTATTGTTTTATTTTGGATACCATTTGTAGAAGGAGAAACTTCTCCATAAGCTTCACCAAATGAGCTGGCATGATGGTTTTGTAATAAGGGAATGTACTGGCCTGATAGTCTCTTCTTAATGATCTCAAATTTGATATTGTTAACAATCTGCACTGGGTAACCCCTGTTCACAAACATGTTCATAGGTTCATAGGTAGGTACTAGGCTATCAGCCCAAGGGCCTAAATAATTACACAAACTCCACTCCGCACACCTTCAGATAAAAACAACTCTGATCCAAAACAATACCAAAACAGCAAAATCTTCAGAAGTCAGAAATCGAAAAACAGGAACCAAATTCAAATCCAAAAACAAACTCTTTATTCTCCAGCGCCTCGGTGTAACCACCTTTCAAGAGTATACATTCTCACTGAAAGAATGGATATATATATATATATATATATATATATATATATATATATATACTCATAAAATGTAAAACAATATCGCTAAACTTCCAAAGTATCCTTCAGCAAAAATAAAAATCACGTTGCAATAAATAAACTGCAAGGATACACCACGAGAAGTAAAAGATAAATAAATTCTTGCTTTATTCCAACAAACACATGAAATAAAAGTAGGATAAGCGCTTTCACGTGCACTGTGCACGCTTCATCAGATCTATTTAAACTCTAATAAAATGCGTCTTATATAGTATGTATTGACCAATTGAAAACAAAAATCAATTAAGCAAATACTTAATCAATTAGTCAAAAGCCCTTTCATCAGTCAAGGTTTAAAGCTGAACATAGTTTTACTGGGCATCTCCAATTTCATGCGTTCAGAATAAAAAGCTAGCTTGGTGAATATTTTCTAGCTTCGACGCATGAAACCATCTGAAGCTGCATATCGTAAACACCATCAGCTATTAACATTTGAAATGTTTTCTCTAAAAAGAAACGGAGCACTTGAAATTTCAGATCCAAATAAAAACTATCTATTAAATATTTTTAACAGCATACCCCACTTATCTAAAATGAACCATGACAGCATGATATCAAACATTAAACTATTTCAATTCAATCGCATCAGTGTATAAAAAATATATGTCTTGTAGTGTCGAGGCACTATGAAATTTGTATTCATGACACAATGCATACACGATTCTCTTCATGCATATTACCTGTCATAAAACAAAAGCATGTAGGCTATATCTTAATTTAATATAAATATCCTATTTTTCTTCTAAGTGTTTTCAAATGCTGTATATAGACAAGTAATTCTAGCAGCGTGTCCTATCTAGAATAATTCATACCGCCATCTAACCAAATATTCAATACTCCTTGTTTCCCATAACCACTTTTTATAATAATATAAAATACCATAAAATGATCTGGCAATGAACTTTCAATTAAAATGTCAAAAAGAAAAAATCAAAAAATCAAATATATTATGTACAAATCATGTCAGATAAAACCATGGTCTGACTTGTCCTACTATTATTGATTTCTAGCTGTAGTCTATTGTTGATCAAAAAAATGATCTGACTGTATTGATTGCTTATGTGCAGTAAGATTGTAGGGGCACTAACAACTAACAACTAATGAAAGCAACCTATGTATATGGTTTCCATGAAAACATATAGTTAATCTATGAAGATAATAAATGATGAATAATGACAAAAATATGACAAAAACACATGTATAACTCAAAATGTAGTGATGTAATGTGATGTTAAATGCACCAGCGTGTAATACTATACATGGTGCTAAACTCATTATAGCTAATAAACATATCACAATATTTTGTCTTTGTAAAAAGATCTATAAAAACAGTCTATAAAACACAAAATTAATGTTGTAAATAATAATAATAGTCATTTCATGGATCATCATGCTATGTTACTACTAATTCTCATAAAGTGCTATAAATGTCCTTAATGTCTTATAACAAGCTGAAAGCTAAAATCTAAACAAACATGCTATCAGCACTACCTATCAAATCAGCCATATGACACTATCTTTTTTCAAGAATAGGTTTTAAAGAAATATAGTTATTAATTCCTGGTTCCCTATGTGCCCCAGACCTAAAAATCCAATCTAATTCTAATTTCGCTAAATGATTGATGTTGTCTCCCATTCTGGTGCTCATTTTCACTACTTGCAAAACCCTAAACTTGAATTCATGTGTGGGATTTAAATTAATATGCCTGGCTAAGGCATTTAATTCATTGCTCTTGCGGATATCATAAATATGATTATAGATGCGTTCTTTCAATTTTCTTTTAGTTAGCCCAATATAAAAGGCTTGACAGGATGTACAGTTTGCCATGTAAATCAAATTTGTGCTGTTGCAATTGGTGTACCCTCTTGGTTTAAACTCAAAAAAACCATCTGGGTGTCTATAGTATTGTGTAGTTGTAATGAATTTACACATATTGCAGTTCATACAAGGAAAAGTACCCCATACTGCATGATTACTGTCTCCCATCGTATTGCTTGAGTTCTTCGAAAATATGTCCTTCAAATTGTCACATGTCCTAAACACGAACATAGGTTTATGACCCACTAGAGCTCTAATATCTTCTGTCATAGTTAGTATGTTCCAATGCTTAGTTATTATTTTTCTAATATCAGCATTGTCATTTGAATATTTCATAAAATAGGCAATCTTATCACTATTGCTGTCCCAACCATTATGTTCTACTATATATTTAGAAGTCTTATGCACTGTATCTTGTCTCTTCATTGCTTTATCTTCTCGGACCAGGCTCTTAGTATTTGTTTGTAAAGAGGAAGGTATAATACTATCTCTTATTCCCTTTACTAAATTCAAATTGTAACCTCTCTCTAAGAAGATTTGTTCCATGTTGTCAGCTTCTTCCTTTAATACCGATGGATCTTGACAGATCTTGGTTAATCTAGAGAATTGGCCTTTCACTATCCCTGTAAAGGTGTGCCTGGGATGCATACTGCTCTGTTCTAACATATTATTTTTTCCAACATCTCTTTCTAAAGGGTTAAAATACCTTCCTTGTTGAAATATAAATTCACATCCAGGAAATTGATGCTTACTCTGGAGTATTCAAGGGTGAATCTAAGGAATTCTGTGGTAGATTCTAAATAGATGACGAATTCCTGCAGCTCATCTACTGTTCCAACCCAAAATAACACCACATTGTCAACAAATCTTCTATAAAAACATATTTTTTTCATCCAGGCATTGTTAAATAGACATGTTTTTTCCCAAAAATATAAAACCAAGTTGGCATAAGAATTTGCACATGGGGTGCCCATGGCAACACCCCATGTCTGCAAATAATACTTGTTGTTAAATAAGAATACATTGTTATACAACACTATATCTAACAATTGGCTTATCAAAATTTGTCTATCTACAGAGAAATCACTTTCATTAACCATCAATTCTCGAATGGCTTGCAGCCCATATTCATTGGGTATGCAAGTAAACAGGTTACAAACATCTAGTGTAACCAATATTGGCTTACCTAAATCCATTTTGTCTTGTTGGATCAACTCTATGCCTTTCAGAAGATGTTGTGTATCTTTTAAAATAGTATCAACTTTATCAACGATTGGTCTTAACATCTTTTCTAAAAATGTTGATGAATTATAGGTGGCCCAATATCGCCCAGAGACTATAGGTCGCATTGGTATAGGGCTAATGTCCTTATGTATTTTAGGCAAGCCCTTTAACATAGGTATAAGAGGTTCTTTTATATGTAAAAAATCATGCATTTCACTGCTAATTTGACAACACATAAGTAGATCATACAAATTGTCACGTATGTTATTAATTATATTTACAACCTGATCTATATCCAGTTCTCTATAAGTACTAGTAGAACTGAGAGATGTTTCAATGATTCTGATGTACTCAGCTCTATTCAATAATACGACACCACCTCCTTTATCAGCCGATGTGATTATAATATCTTTGTTGTTCCGTAATTCTTTGAGTGAGTTGAATTCATTTTTATCTAAGTTACAGAATTTATTGCTGACATGCTTAGATGAATAAAACTTATATAAATCATTCTCACACGATTTAACAAAACATTCTACCATGGGTGGTAGCTGGGGAGAGAAAGTGCTTTTTCGTTTAAACTCATTCACCATAACATTATTATCGCTTGCATGCAAGAATTTTTTGTTGCCAAAAAACATTTTTATAGCGATTCTCCTTGCAAACAGTCTTAAGTCAGTGAAGGTTTCCGCTAGTGTACTCAGTTGTGAGGGAATAAAATTTAACCCTCTATTCAGCAATGACAAGTCAGAGTCAGATAAAGTATAGTCAGAATAATTAAACACCAAATCAGTCAGTTCAATGCTTTTTTCTGTTGCCCGTACCTGTCCTGCGAGTACTTTCGTTTCCTCGGTCCTAGGCTTGTTGATCTCCCTCTGGTAAAACGATCGATCCTGATCGGAAAAGGGCCATCATTGGCTCTATTAACAAAAGTGGTGGTCCGTCTAATCATACCTGTCCTTTCCGGATCATCAGCATGAACCAGCGCTTGCTGATTCGGGGGTGGTGTGTTAAGATCCTGAGTCTCAGTAGTTGGTTGCCCTCTTAGGTCGCTCGGTTCAGTGATGTAGGAAACGGCTCCAGTCAAAGGCGCCAAATTCAAATCGCTTGTTCTTCCCGTTTCCGGTTCTTCAACCTGTGAGCGAATGTTGTGATCAGTTCGTGTATTGTTACTCTCCTTGGTTCTGGGCCAAACAAAGATGTTGCCCATTTTGAAATCTTGAAAGTCTCTAGTTAGTTTTCGTTGTTTTATATTTTTCAATTTATCACTATAGATATTAATCTGTGCAGAGATATTGCTGAGTTTCCTGACACATGTCTCTGACTTGAAACGTTCTGTTATGATTCTATATAATGTATCAGTTCTTTTCTGTAAATCAATTTCAATTGGTTCAAAGTGCTCAAGTAGTAGATTAATGTATTTAAAGCCAAGTTCCAGGTTCATATCCTGCCATTTTTTCAACAAACCGGGGTATAGTTGGCCATACGTGGGCATGCACAAAACGCGCATGCCCCTCGGTATAACTTTAAAGTGAATGCAGGCTTGTAGATGTTTCTTTTGCCAGGAAAATCTTTGCAGTTTATATAAATTATTTTCTAGCTCTTTTGTTAGGTCATAAAACTCATTCATGTAACCCCACGAGATGGCTTGGTACACAAAGAAAAGCACAGTACCAAAAAGATTGTCCCAACTGCTTTATTCAATACGGAATCCACTCCACGAACTCAGTACTTGGCACAGTACTGCACACAGAAATCAAAACACACAAGGTTGAGCGCTTTCATCTGCAAAAGCAGATTTCATCAGAACCAAGAAGCTCCCAATCTATGCTCTTAAATACCTAGTTGGGAGCCAAAAATTAGATAGTGAATTGATTGATTAATTAGATGTTTACTCATAATACATAATACACTTCCTTACAGGATCTATACACAAAATATTGAATGTTGAATGTTGTTAATGTAACATAACATAACACAACATAAGATTTTTCATGACCCCTAAAGCATTTACTGTAATGTGTAAAGTATGAATATATGGAAATGTGTGTATAAATGTGTGTAAAAATATATGTAAAAATATATATAAATATATATAATATAATATACTAATATATCCTAAGTAGTATAATCTAGTGCCAAATGAATATAAAATATAAAAAATATAAAATTCATAATCAATTATCAATATACTAAGAAGTGCTGTAAGTGACTAAAATTCAAAAACTGATAAAATTCAACCTAAATTCTAAGGTAATGCGTGCATATACCATAAAAATGATCTTTCATTGGTCCAATTAATTAAACAAAAATACTATTTTGCAAAAAATTATTCCTAATCTTGCTGCAGAACTAATCAAATTTTACATAAAATTTTACATAAGAAACAATATAATTGCAAAAAAATGATAATAATGCATTTGTATATAATGAGGGAACACGTGAATGCCAAAAGCAACCACACTAGCTGTCAAAAATGAGAAAGGGTTTGATACTAATGTGGTCGTTAAGGCCAGGTTTAGTTGTTGCATCACATATCATTTGCCATTTACTTTCAAGAAGAGACAAATAACATTTCCAATTGCCTCCTGCAGTTGTATCAATGAGATCTATAATGCTAAACAGAAAGGAATGTTCACTACCCCTGTCAATAATGTGCCTGCTTAACGCATTTTTGGGGTCTTTCTTCCTTATCCTATAAGTATGTTCGTAGATACGGGTCTTGAATCTCCTTTCTGTTTTGCCTATATAAAATGCATCACATCTCTCACAGGTGGCAACATAAACTAGTCTAGATGTGTTACAGTTACCACCTTTGCTATACAGGCAATTGTGGGTAATATTATTCAATTTCAAAACCTTACTTGTGTTGATTAATCTACACTGCTTGCAGGATCCACATTTCCTAGTGTATCCATTCTTTGTAGCCTCTCTATGTTTCAACTGAGTCGTTTCTAACAACCTTTTGATATTATAAGAAGTTTTGTAGACAAACGTGGGAGCTTTCCCCACGACACTAATAGTATCATCTGATGTTCTAAAAACTCATTCATGTTATCATCATGCCCATTCATTGCAGTTCTTATGCTCACCGTTTCCGAGAAATTCAGTGTCAGCAAAGGGTTGTTTTTCTGCGGTAAAAAAGCATCGATGTTGAGCATATTCAGTTCCATTACAGGGTTATAATCTAGTTCCAGATCAACCTTCTCCATAGCGTGAAGATAGCGATACAAGCGACAGATAACAAAATGTAAAACAATATTGCTAAACTTCCAAAGTATCCTTCAGCAAAAATAAAAATCACGTTGCAATAAATAAACTGCAAGGATACACCACAAGAAGTAAAAGATAAATAAATTCTTGCTTTATTCCAACAAACACATGAAATAAAAGTAGGATAAGCGCTTTCGCGTGCACTGTGCATGCTTCATCATATCTATTTAAACTCTAATAAAATGCTTCTTATATAGTATGTATTGACCAATTGAAAACAAAAATCAATTAAACAAATACTTAACAAGCCAAATATAAAGACAGAGAGGTAACCAAAGCTGCTCAATAATCCATTCATAAAGTGCCTGTAACTACAACTGGGATATTCTCCAAGAACCAAGCTTAGATTTAAAAGCAAAAGAATTTATTTGATAAAATTGTTGTCGGTAAGCGCTTTCACATTTGCTTCCTCAGACCGTTAAAATTCAAAAAAATCAGTCTGCTACTTTTATAGTAGTCATGTGTTTCATCTTATAGAGCTTTAAAGTGATACAAACCAGGTTATTGAAAGCATCATTAAAAAAGTTTCATTAAAAAAGTTCAGTGTCTTAACACTTCTATGCTAAACAAAATAAATTCACATCTATTAAGAATTTACAAAGTACACATCATTCAATGCTTACTAAGAACTTACTGATATATAATGCTTGTTGCTAAAAAAGACATATCTTAATAATAGTAACTGCAGCCATTAGAAAAGGCATCAACTGTTGTATAAAGCTCAAAAAATGAAAATTTCTCAATCAGTATGTGCTATATATGCATTAAACTGTGTTAAACTGTGTATATCATTTATGTAAAGAACTATCAAAAACATTGTAAGTATGCTAATCATACAAAACAATATTCACAAAACTGATAGAAGTCACTAATCGTTAAAATCACAAGTTGAGAAGTCACTAATTAAAAAATGCATGCATTTATAACAGATATCTTTAAAAACATTTCCTAAGGCATTTTCAAAAGCCTATCATTATATATTTACACTAAAAAACTATCTAAACATAGAATTACAAGTTGTTAATGTTATAAATAGCGCTTTTTTAAGGCGTCTGGCTCTTAACACTGGTCGAATAGAAGCTCGTTCATTAAGGCCACTGCCTTTGTCTGCTCTAAGTCGGATCATCCAGTTAACTTCTACTCTCTCAGTAGTATTACGAATATTCCCTCGTCTTAATATTGGCAGGACAATATCTATAGCCATGAAAATAAAGCTGTGTTGGTTACCATACTGACCTACATGCTTAGCCAGTGCATTATTATTATGTCCAATCCTAATAGCATATAAGTGTTCTCTAATCCTAGTTTTAAATGCCCTATTAGTCTTACCAACATAGAAAGCTTGGCATTCTTGGCATCTAGCCAGGTATACCAAGTTAGCTGTATTACATGTGGCATCAACTCTAAAGGTAAATGTCTGGCCGGTATCTGGGTGCTCAAATGTATTCGCTTCACATATATACTTACAATATTGACATTGTTTACAAGGATGGGTTCCCATCAAAGCCATTTTGTCTCGCCCATCATGGCGATGACAGAGTAACATCTTAAGGTTGTTCCTATTTTTATACTGAAACTTAGGGGTAATGCCCACTAATGACCCAATCTCCTGATTGCTGGTAAGAATCGGCCAGTGCTTATGGATAATGTCGATAATGTCCTTTCTATCATTACAGTAGTACATTTGTATTTTTATTTGCTCATTGTCTACTTGTCCAATTATAGGCTCATGTATATGATCAGAGAAGTAGGGTGCCACTCAATTTGATCTTAATCTATGTATGTCTTCTATAGTTCTTTCGACTTCATGTAATTTGTGACCCCTTTGAGCAAGTCTCAATTTAAATGCATCTAGTTCATTCAGATAACCCTCTTGTGTGGCATTAAGCCTAGAAATTCTCATACCCTGGCCTTTAATAATATTCTGAAATATATAACGTGGGTGCATACTTGTCTTATGTAGGAGGGCATTCCTATAGCATTTCTTCCTATACATTTCCATTCTCCCTTCCCATATCTTTGGGGAGGGGGGACAGACGAGACCGGTCTGCCAGTCGGGGAAGGCAGAAACGCAAACTGTCCGGGGAAAGGACACAAGGACAGACACTCAAGAAAATGTGGAACAAATGAACACTGACCTAGTATGGAATATTTCGCATCGACCTTTGGATCCATATGAACTTGAACTATTAAATAAAGGTTTAACATTTATTCACAGTGTAAATAGTAGAATTACTGATGTACTCACAGACTTGAAACTGTTTAGTAAAAATGTAATGCTTAGATACCAGTTTGGTAATAATGTTAATTGTGTGCAACCATCATTGAGAAAATTGAGTGAATATGTACCCCAAAATCACCCCCTGTTAGAGGCCTTCTATAAGGTTGTAGAAGATGAAGTCTATCAGTTATTTGCTACTCGAACACATAGTTCACATAGGTCATATAACTTGACTTTCCAACAGAAGCAGGCATTAAATAGGCTTAGAGCAGATAAAAACATAATTTTTAGATCAGCAGATAAAGGAGGCCCTTTGGTGGTGATGGATTTTTTACATTATCATAATAACATGTTGGACATGTTAGCAGATGATAGGTACTATAAGACTATATCTGAACAACAGCTTCAGAGTACCATTTATAAAATGATAGATATAGTTCATGATTTGGAAGTTAGTCAGTGCATTGACCAGGAATTGGCAAAATATTTATTTGTGGAGTACCCTATGATACCAAGTATACATGGCATCCCCAAAATACATAAACATGGCACAAACCCCCCCCATGAGGCCTATTGTTTCAGGAGGCGGTTGGAGCACTGAGCCTTTCTCTTTATATGTAGAGAAATATTTAAGACCTGTTGTTGAACGAAATGAGTACATTCTCAGGGATACCAAACAATTTCTAGTAGAATTATATAACTTCTTTAAGAATACTAATATGTCTCAGAATATGTATTTTGTCACTATGGATGTCCAATCGTTATTTACCATCATACCTAATAGAGAGGGGTAGAGGCCATAAAAAAGTATTTGATGCTACACAGCGAATATACAGAAAAACATATTGACTTGATCTCTATGTTTATGGAAGTCATTTTAGAGAACAATGTGTTTATATATGGAACAGATGCATATATCCAGCGTGATGGCGTGGCTATGGGCACTTCATGTGCCAACAGCTACGCCAACATGTTTTTAGCTATGTGGGAAGAGGATGTATTGTTTCCTTGTGGTTTACATGCCTCCCACGTATGCTTTTATCGTCGTTTTGTGGACGATGTGTTTCTTGTTTGGCAAGGTAATCAAGTTGAACTTGATAGATACATGACCTTGGTCAATGGGTTGACCCCCTATTTGAAATTTACACATCAGTACTCCTCACATCGTATAGACTTCTTGGATGTTTATGTGGAGAGGGTGCTAGGAGAAATAGTGAATACTGGTGTGTATAGGAAGAAATGCTATAGGAATGCCCTCCTACATAGGACAAGTATGCACCCATGTTATATATTTCAGAATATTATTAAAGGCCAGGGTATGAGAATTTCTAGGCTTAATGCCACACAAGAGGGTTATCTGAATGAACTAGATGCATTTAAATTGAGACTTGCTCAAAGGGGTTACAAATTACATGAAGTCGAAAGAACTATAGAAGACATACATAGATTAAGATCAAATAGAGTGGCACCCTACTTCTCTGATCATATACATGAGCCTATAATTGGACAAGTAGACAATGAGCAAATAAAAATACAAATGTACTACACTAATGATAGAAAGGACATTATCGACATTATCCATAAGCACTGGCCGATTCTTACCAGCAATCAGGAGATTGGGTCATTAGTGGGCATTACCCCTAAGTTTCAGTATAAAAATAGGAACAACCTTAAGATGTTACTCTGTCATCGCCATGATGGGCGAGACAAAATGGCTTTGATGGGAACCCATCCTTGTAAACAATGTCAATATTGTAAGTATATATGTGAAGCGAATACATTTGAGCACCCAGATACTGGCCAGACATTTACCTTTAGAGTTGATGCCACATGTAATACAGCTAACTTGGTATACCTGGCTAGATGCCAAGAATGCCAAGCTTTCTATGTTGGTAAGACTAATAGGGCATTTAAAACTAGGATTAGAGAACACTTATATGCTATTAGGATTGGACATAATAATAATGCACTGGCTAAGCATGTAGGTCAGTATGGTAACCAGCACAGCTTTATTTTCATGGCTATAGATAGTGTCCTGCCAATATTAAGACGAGGGAATATTCGTAATACTACTGAGAGAGTAGAAGTTAACTGGATGATCCGGCTTAGAGCAGACAAAGGCAGTGGCCTTAATGAACGAGCTTCTATTCGACCAGTGTTAAGAGCCAGACGCCTTAAATAAGCGCTATTTATAATATTAACAACTTGTAATTCTATGTTTAGATAGTTTTTTAGTGTAAATATATAATGATAGGTTTTTGAAAATGCCTTAGGAAATGTTTTTAAAGATATCTGTTATAAATGCATGCATTTTTTAATTAGTGACTTCTCAACTTGTGATTTTAATGATTAGTGACTTCTATCAGTTTTGTGAATATTGTTTTGTATGATTAGCATACTTACAATGTTTTTGATAGTTCTTTACATAAATGATATACACAGTTTAACACAGTTTAATGCATATATAGCACATACTGATTGAGAAATTTTCATTTTTTGAGCTTTATACAACAGTTGATGCCTTTTCTAATGGCTGCAGTTACTATTATTAAGATATGTCTTTTAGCAACAAGCATTATATATCAGTAAGTTCTTAGTAAGCATTGAATGATGTGTACTTTGTAAATTCTTAATAGATGTGAATTTATTTTGTTTAGCATAGAAGTGTTAAGACACTGAACTCTTTTAATAAAACTTTTTTAATGATGCTTTCAATAACCTGGTTTGTATCACTTTAAAGCTCTATAAGATGAAACACATGACTACTATAAAAGGAGCAGACTGATTTTTTGAATGTTAACGGTCTGAGGAAGCAAATGTGAAAGCGCTTACCGACAACAATTTTATCAAATAAATTCTTTTGCTTTTAAATCTAAGCTTGGTTCTTGGAGAATATCCCAGTTGTAGTTACAGGCACTTTATGAATGGATTATTGAGCAGCTTTGGTTACCTCTCTGTCTTTATATTTGGCTTGTTCTTTATTGTTTGGTTTCTGAACAGAGGGGGATTTACACCGTTGGATAAGAACTTTTGGTTATTAAACAAATACTTAATCAATTAGTCAAAAGCCCTTTCATCAGTCAAGGTTTAAAGCTGAACATAGTTTTACTGGGCATCTCCAATTTCATGCGTTCAGAATAAAAAGCTAGCTTGTTGAATATTTTCTAGCTTCGACGCATGAAACCATCTGAAGCTGCATATCGTAAACACCATCAGCTATTAACATTTGAAATGTTTTCTCTAAAAAGAAACGGAGCACTTGAAATTTCAGATCCAAATAAAAACTATCTATTAAATATTTTTAACAGCATACCCCACTTATCTAAAATGAACCATGACAGCATGATATCAAACATTAAACTATTTCAATTCAGTCGCATCAGTGTATAAAAAATATGTCTTGTAGTGTCGAGGCACTATGAAATTTGTATTCATGACACAATGCATACACGATTCTCTTCATGCATATTACCTGTCATAAAACAAAAGCATGTAGGCTATATCTTAATTTAATATAAATATCCTATTTTTCTTCTAAGTGTTTTCAAATGCTGTATATAGACAAGTAATTCTAGCAGCATGTCCTATCTAGAATAATTCATACCGCCATCTAACCAAATATTCAATACTCCTTGTTTCCCATAACCACTTTTTATAATAATATAAAATACCATAAAATGATCTGACAATGAACTTTCAATTAAAATGTCAAAAAGAAAAAATCAAAAAATCAAATATATTATTATAAATTTATTAGAGTTTAAATAGATCTGATGAAGCGTGCACAGTGCACACGAAAGCGCTTATCCTACTTTTATTTCATGTGTTTGTTGGAATAAAGCAAGAATTTATTTATCTTTTACTTCTCGTGGTGTATCCTTGCAGTTTATTTATTGCAACGTGATATATATACTCATAGCAATTAATTAAACAATTAATTAAACAATTATGTTCAAAAAAGTTTTAAAGCAGACACCTCCAGTTTATTTCATTATTCAGTCCACAGGGTGTCATTGTATTGTATTTCAAAATAAAAATACTTTCCTTATATTGTAAGTTAGATTTCAAAGCATTTTCATCGTTACAAAGACATTTCACACTTTCTAAAACTGTTCCTGTTAGAAATGAAGCATCACTATTATGATAAACACTAAAATGTGTGGCAATAAATGTATTTTCCCTTTTATGTCTTATGTCTCTAATGTGCTCACCTAACCTAATACGAAACTCTCTTTTAGTTTCACCTATATAATATAATCCACAGGGACAGTGTAAAGCACACACAACTCCCTTGCTTCTACAGGTAAAACTATCTCTTACTGTGAACCTAATGTTGTTAATATAATTAAATGTTCTAACTATATTTCTACAAACACTGCATCTACTGCAACATCTTGTACCAAATTCACTTAGTGGTCTTGGTAAACAAAATTTTGGCATTACAAATTTACCATGTACCACCATATCTTTCAAATTTTTTCCCCTTTTATAGGAGAATAAAGGTTTTTGTGGCAAAATGTGCATCAACACCATGTCTTTCACTAAAAATTTCCAAAAATGTTCCACTACATCCTTTATGTCTCCACTTTTTACATTGTATGTAGAGACAAAATAAATATCCTTACAAGTTTTATCACTGGTTGCCAGATGATATTTCTTATAATGGTGATGTTCACCCTTATTACATTTATTCCTTACCATATTATTCTCCTTTTTTATTTGTTTATTTTTTATTATTTATGTTTCTATCCAAGGGCCTAAGTAAGCCTAGCCAACAAAATTCCCTGGCTTACGCCAACCCAAGAAAGTTAATTTCCTGTGCCCCTTTTGAGCAGAGCCAAAGAAGTGATCCCCAGGGTGTATTTCCTATTTCCCATCAACTCATCAAGATTTTTCTTGAAGAGTGTTAATAAGGAACTTTGCTTGACATAGATGGGTAGCTTATTCCAGAGTATGGGAAGTCTCTGGGACAGGAATCTATCCCTCCAGCATGTCCTGTTTATTATGGTGACAAGGTTTAGGTCCCTAGAGTGTGTAGCTCAGAGGGATTGGGATTTCATTAGGTGTAGCATGTCCAACAGCTCTAGGTTTGACATAGCTTTATATGTTAGGCAGAGATCACCTCGGAGTAGGCGATTCTACAGAGTAAAGTTGGAGTTTTTTGAGACGGTCAATGTAGGTCATCTGTTTGAGGCCGGTAATCCTCTTTGTGAGGTACTTCTGTGGCCTTTCCAGCTCCTGTAGATGTCTTCTGAGGTACATTCCAAAAGGGGTGTTGTACTCTATAATGGGTCTAATGAGTGTCAAGTAGAGGGGAACAATGACCTCTTTTTTTCCTGGATAAGAACCCTTTTTATGATGAGGTGTGCCACATAGAAGGATTTCCTGACAACTGTGGCAATGTGATTATCAAAGGAGAGACTACTGTCCACGTGGGTCCCAAGGTCTCTTATTACACATTCAGCATTAAGAAGACTGCCGCCTATGTGGTAGTTCATGGGTACAGAATTTTTACCAAAGGGGATAACAATGTACTTTTTGGTATTGAGCTTGAGGCTATGGCTCTGACACTAGGCATCTGTCTCAGTGAGGCCCTTCTGTAGGATGTCCACATCATTTGGGGATTTGACTATAGCTCCTAGTTTACAGTCATCTGTGAATTTTGTTAGCCAGAGGCATTCTGTGTTAGCCTGTACTTCAGAGAAGTAGATATGAACCAAGACAAGTCCCACGACTGAACCCTGTGGTACCCCACTTGTCACTGGTTTGAAGTCAGATATGGAGTCTGCAACTTTTACAGTGTGGGTTCTGTCAGTGAGCTATTTGGCAACCCATCTTGTGACATAGGAGTTTATACCTAATTTAGTGAGTTTAGCTATAATTCCAGAATGGGGGATGGTGTCAAAAGTCTTGGCAAGGTCAAGATAGGCTGTGTGAACCACCTTACCCCTCATCTTCGGCTTTCTTGACTGCCTTAAAGAAGTCGACAGGTTCAGGAGGCATGATCTGCCTTTCATAAACCTGAACTGGGTGGGGCTCAGAGTTTGGAAGTTACCAATATCTTTGTTTATGAATTCCATGATGATACGTTCCATGGCTTTGCAGACCAGGCTCGTCAAGCTAATACGGCGATAGTTCCCAGGATCAGTGGTGGCTCCCCCTTTGTGGAGTGGGATAACTGTTGCTGTGTGCCATTCAGTGGGCACAATGCCTGATGTGAAGCTATGATTGAACATGGTGCTTGGGTGGGACACCAGTTCTTTCTGAAGTTCATGTAAAATGCAGCCTGGGATGTTGTCTCGTCCCATGAATGCTGTGTTTTTGGCTTTAGACAGTGCTGCTTTTACCTGTGTAGTTGTGATTACAGGGACTCTGCATTCTTCCTGTATAGATATGGGCCCTTTAGGGGGTGAGAGGGGGGTAAAGTTAGCACTGAACCTATCTGCCAGGATGTTGGCAATATCAGTTGGTTCTGTAATTTTTGTGCCATTGTGCTGTAACTCAGAGCAGATCTGGGTGTTGCCATTGAGATTCTTGACATAGCTATAGAATGCTTTGTGGTTGTCCTTAGAATCAGTGGTGATCTTGTTTTCATAGCTAGCGTTAGAAGATCTTATAAGGGATCTCAACTTCTTACTGAGGCTGACCAGGGCGTTCTTCCACTCATGGGATTTTACTCTCTTTTGCAACAGTTTCTTCCTTCTGTTGTAGAGTTTGTATGGCAGGGGACCACCAGATTGGCTTCCTTTTTTTGGAGGATAGCGTCTTGGTTCTGTTTGGGATAGCACAATCCATGCACTCATGTAAGTGCTTATAGAGTGCATTTGTGTAGGATTCAGCAGTCATAACTGTATTGTCCAGCTGCATGGGTGTCATGAAGTTCACCACTTCTGTCTTAAGAAGCATGAAGTTGGCTTTGGAGACATTTTTTACCTTGGTTTCCTTAATGGGGGTGGGGGGCAGGATGTGGATATCTAGGGTTATTAGCTTATGGTCGGATCTGACCAAAAAGGAGTTGACTTCAGGTGTGGAACACCGGTCATGCATGCTGGTGGGGGTATGGATAAGTTGATCCAGGGCATTGGAATTTATGAATTCCAGAAAGTGCTGAGTGAAGGAGTTGGTACATGAGTAGTTTTCCCAGTTAATGGTGGGGTAGTTGAAATCGCCCAATAATAGGGTGTTTGGTTGAACCCTAATATTTTCCAGTATATCAAGAAAAGAGGAGTGGGAATCCTTGAGCATGGTGGAGGATCTGTAGCAAGCCATAATTTGGATTGCAGTTTTGCCAGAGTTAGTTGCACTTTTATAACTTCAGATGCATTATGCCGAGCAACTAGCCTGGAGGTGTGGATATCTTTAATGAATATGGACACACCATAGTGTTCTGGTCCAGGTTAGATGGCCAAAAAGTGTGGTATCAGTTATAGCCTGGTAATGCAGGGGTGCTCTCTGCAGCCTTGAACTAGGTCTCAGTCACTGCACAGATATCGATGTTCTCCATTTTAAGCAGTGCCTCATGTGAGTGCATTTTGAGATTTATACTTCTAACATTGAGTAGCATTACCCTCAGTTTTTGCTTGCCTTTTCCTGTTACAGTGGTGAATTTGTCATTTAAATCTTGCCTAAAAAAAGTCACTATAGAGGTGGCAATATATACCTATAAAGTGTACTTCATTTAAGAAGTCAAGCATATCAGTTACCATTCTGGCGGCCCATACCGTCTGTCCCTTTATAACAGCTTTATTGACATGGTATGGGTGGTTACTTGTAAAATTCAAGTTTTTATTTGAATACGTTTATTTCCTAAAAACATAGGCTTTTAAACCAGCTTCCATTCTAGTTAATTCTACATCTAAGTAAGATATAGAGTTCACACCTAACTGGTATTGAAACTTCAAAAACTCAGTTGTAGTATTTAAAGATTGTACAATGTCTGGTATTAAATCAACAGGACCATCCTAAGTAATAAACAAATCATCTAAAAATGGACATGCATCCTCACATACTTGAAAAAGTCACTATTAAATAAATAACATAATTCCTATACTAACATAACCACATTTGCATATAATGGCCCACAAGGTGAGCCCATAGCTACACCTGTTACTTGTTTAAAATATTGACCATCATAATACAAAAAGTTATTGTATAGAACCATTTCATGTAAATGTGAAATTGTATTTATCTTATCCTGTTCAACATGTACATCATCAGTGAAATATTCAGTAAACCATTCTATACCAATAATGTGGGGGATGCAGGTAAATAAGTCTTTTACATCAATTGTCAGAAAAAAATCCCTCTCTGAATTGTTGTAAGTCATTATATTTCACCAAAAAATCCCAAGAATCCTGACAAAGATGTTCAACAGGAACCAAGTAATGTTTTAGTTGTTCATCAATAAATGTTGCTATATAATACATCTTTGAGGAAGTACCATCAACAATGGATCAAAACAGGGGTTATATAAATCTTTATGTCATTTTGGCACAGCAAAAATTGTGGCCAACTTAGGAGCTGTATTACAAACAATTATATTGTTCCACAGACAGCTGACCCTGAGTTAACATATCATATAAAACACAATTTACTCTATTATATGAAGTACTGATTTCATTCAGGGATGCCTCAGCATAAAAGATCCTCATATAACACATGGAGCATGCATTGGCTATAGTCCACCTGGTCTATAATGATGATACCCCCTCCTTTATCTGGCTGCAAAAATTGAAGATAACCTGAATCTTTAATGTCATCCATTAGATTACATTGTACAGATGTTAAGTTACAGGAAATAGGTAGGCTATTGTTTTCAAGCAAATGTCTCGAGTCCAGTACACATGCATCCTCAAAGGTTTTTAACATAGGATACAGGTCAGGACTGAATGTACTGGGGATGCATAAATTTGTTGGTACTAAATAACTGTTGTTAAAATAAACAGACAAGTTCAGCTTTCTCAAATATAATTTCAAGTCTATTAAAGTTTTAGACACATCAGCTCTTCTCATAGGTATAAATGTCAGGCCTTTACTGAACAAGTCTGCATACACCTGAGTTATATTGTAACTGCTAAAGTTATATATGCTAAAATCCCCAGTACAGTTTTTTATAATAGCAAAGAATTAGATGCACATAAGTCACCTACCAGTTCCTCTGGTTCCTGTCCAAGGAATGGGACATCCTCTTCTGTTGTTGGTTTGGTGAATAATTCACAGACCTGTAGTTGTAATTCACCCTCTTGTTTTAGATTCATTCTGACCGTTACACCCCAGGCTGATCCAAAGGGGCCTGCTGATTAATGAAAACCTGGCCATTTTAATCTCCACAGTCAGTATTCTGATTGCCGGAGAAAGAAACAGTCCTTGGTTGCCATTTGGGTGGACTGAAATATGCTTTATCATTTAAATAATCAAGTCTATCTGTATTCAATTTGTGTTTTTTCCATTGGTTTATGGCTTTGCTCATATTGTCTGTTTTGGAAAAAATCCTGTCATACTGCACTTTAAATTGATGAAAACCATTATCTTGAATAATAGTTTCATCAATGGTCTTAACTGTTAAATACAGCTCATCCATTTCTTTAGAATTATAATGGACCAACTTTTCCATTAGCTCACAGCCATGTCTGTCACACATACTGAGTAAATCTTTATGTAATGCTGAATTCTCCATTAAACCAGTAAGATATTTCCAGTACCGCAGTCCCTTTGGGACCTGCCTGTGCTTAATGCATTCTCTAAAATTTTCATAAAAAAAGTTTACATTATCTGTTTAAAAGTTCATAATACAGTGTTAAAATACCCTCAATAGATGTTTGTTAGGCCACACCCCCTAGAGTTAAAGACACTGCTGAATTAAGCCACTGTTCCAGACTCGAGTTGTTTGTAACATTTGCAGTTCCAGATGAATTAGCTACATTGTATCTTACTGCAGTCTGGGCTTGAAAATGTTCTTGCCCAGGTGGAACACCATGAAAAGATGAATTGGAAGGTTACATTTGTAAATTCAGCTCTTCCGAGCCATTTTGTAAGCCACCATTTACTGTGTTTTGCGAATGTTGATTCAGTTGCTGTATTAGCAAAGTTAAGTTATTAACAGAAGTTTGCAATTGATCAAACTCTGTTAGTGAGACCTGCCTTGTATTCATCTGTGGGCTGTCTTCTGCCATATTCACAACCAGCAGCAAACAAGAACCCAAAACTGAGAAAATAGTAATAATCCATAAGGCAGAATTCATGAGAAACACACTATTTTAGTGTGTGAAAGACAGTGGTTTGATTTAGTTTCAGTTACTTTTGGAAATATTACACTAGAAGATATTAGGCTCCAGCTTAGGTGAATGAACTCATGGAACGTCTATCCCAGGGATTCAGGAAAAAATTGTTTCCATGCAGGAGCAGTGTAGCCACTCTTGCATGGAATATGGCTGCCTAATGATCCAGGAATGAGCAGTTTTGACGTGATGAGTGTCCCTACACTGTTCCTGTATGGAAACCCATGTGGGATGTTAATTACCTCATTTGCTGGTGAAAACCATGCAAATGAGGTAAAATAGCGATCCAGGAAGCAGGTAGATAACTGTGCAGGAACAGTGTAAGCTGCAGAAATGTATTTGGCTACTAGCCAAATGCATTTCTGCAAAAATGAAAATGGAGCCATCACAGCTCCAATAAAACCATGGACCCTAATCTGTATGCATGCCAGTGGTCAAATATATGGCCAATGGCATGTTAAAGTATTTAATTTAAAAAAAAATAAACATTTTTTGGCTGATCTCAGCCATTTAAGCATAGGGAAGCGCCATGCAAATGTGATCGTTGGGAAAATAAAACAAATTAAGTGAAAAAGTCCATTTTAAGAGAAACCTGCATTTTGCCATTATACTCATTGGCAAGCAGAATCAAAACAATGGCAGGGAACAGTGGTTGCTAAGGGGGAAGGCTCTTGTGTAGTGCAGTAACTATGGATTAAGGCAGTAGGGTATGTTAATGAGGGAACTTATACTGAATCATAAAATTTTTCTTAGAGTCACACTGCACCTAACCGTGTAGTTGCTGTAACACCATCATGTAGGCAGGAGGAGAAACTAACATGAAAAGGGTGTGTGTCATGCTTACTATAAGTACACTGGAGCTCTGTTGCCCAGGTTTGTGCTTAGCTAGGCACAGCTAAGTGAGGGGCTGTGCCTGAGATTGTATATGCTTATTCCATGAACTGAGGAGTGTGTTTGCATTCAGGGTAGGGCCATTTCTTGCTGTTTACACTAGATAAATGGGTCTGCATTGAGGGCCAAGGCTTAAACAGGAAGTATATAGGAAAAAAAGTAAGGAAATAGTAGAACAAGGGAAATGCAGTACAAATCAGCAATATGGGATTCTGCAACTCACAATGGGCCATCAAAAACACTCAATAATACAGCTGGTAGGTGGCTGCATAGCTGAAAATAGGAGGAGATGTAAAAATATACATAAAGGGCAACAGCACAATAAAGGAGAAATTAAGTAGAAATTACTAATATGGGACTCTTGCAACTTACAATGGGCCATGCAAAGCACACAATAATACAGCTGGGAGGTGGCTGCATAGCTGAAAATGGGAGGAGATGTTCATAGGTTCATAGGTTGGTACTAGGCTGTCCGCCCTAGGGCCTACACAAGCCTAGCCATAACAATTCCCTGGCTATTTCTTCCCACAATATTTACTTCCCTGGACCTCTGTCTAGCAGGGTGACTGAAGTGATCCCCGGGGTGAATTTCCTATCTCCCATCCAATCATCAAGATTATTTCTGAAGAAGGCCAAAGAGGCTTGACATGTATGGGCAGTCTATTCCAGAGTCTGGGGAGTCTCTGGATCAGGAATCTATCCCTCCATCATGTTTTGTTCATTGTGATGACAAGGTTTAGATCCCTGGAGCAATGTGGCTCTGAGGGATTGGGATTTCTTTAAGTGTCGCATGTCCAACAGCTCTGGATTTGACATGGCCTTGTATGTTCATTGGTTCATAGGTTTATAGGTTGGTACTAGGCTATCAGCCCTAGGGCCTATACAAGCCTAGCCAGAACAATTTCCTGGCTATTTTTTCCCACACTATTTACTTCCGTGGACCCCTGTCTAGCAGGGCGACTGACGTGATCCCTGGGGTGAATTTCCTTTCTCCCATCCAATCGTCAAGGTTCCTTTTGAAGAGGATCAAAGAGGCACTCTGCTTGACATGTATGGGCAATCTATTCCAGAGTCTGGGGAGTCTCTGGATCAGGAACTTATCCCTCCAGCATGTTTTGTTTATTGTGATGACAAGGTTTAGATCACTGGAGCGTGTAGCTCTGAGGGATTGAGATTTCTTTAAGTGTAGCATGTCCAACAGCTCTGGGTTTGACATGGCCTTGTATGTTAAGCAGAGATCGCCTCTGAGTAGACGATATGCGACAGAGTATAGCTGGAGTTTTTTAAGGCGGTCAGTGTAGGGCATCTGCTTTAGGCCTGTGATTCTTTTAGTGAGCTATTTCTGCAGCCTTTCCAGTTGTTGCAGATGCCTTGAGAGGTACATACCAAACGGGGCATTGTATTCTATAATGGGTCTAATGAGGGATGAGTACAGTGGGACAATGACCTCCTTTTTTCTGGATGAAAAGCCCTTAGTGATGAGGTGTGCCACATAGAAGGATTTCCTGACTGTTGTAGCGATGTGGTTATCGAAGGTGAGATCACTGTCCACCTGTGTCCCTAAGTCTCTCATCACACTTTTGGTGTTTAGTGTACTGCCACCTATATGGTAATTCATGGATACATGTTTTTTCCCAAAGGGGATAACTATACATTTCTTGGCATTGAGCTTGAGCCCATGGCTCTGGCACCAAGCATCTGTTTCTGTAGGGCCCTTTTGTAGAGTATCCACATCATTTGGGTATTCAATAATGGCTCCCAGTTTGCAGTCATCTGCGAACTTTGTTATCCAGAGTCCCTTAGTGTTGGCCTATACTTCAGAGAAGTAGATACCAAACAAGTGCAGTCCCAGGACTGAACCCAGAGGTACTCCACTTGTCACTTGTCTGGAGCTGGATTTGGAGTCTGCTACTTTTACAGTGTGGGTTCTATCAGTAAGCCAGTTAGCAACCCATTGGGTGACGTAGGGATTAATGCCCAGCTTAGTAAGTTTATCTATGATTCCAGAGTGGGGGATGGTGTCAAAGGCCTTGGCAAGGTCTAGATAAGCTGTGTGGACCACCTTACCCTCGTCCATGGCTCTGGAGACTAATTCGAAGAAATCAATCAGGTTCAGCAGACAAGATCGGCCCTTCATGAGCCCAAACTGGGTGGGGTCCAGTGTTTGAAGGTTGCCAATGTCTTTGTTTATAAGTTTCATGGTAATACGCTCCATGGCCTTGCAGATGAGGCTTGTCAGACTGATGGGATGGTAGTTTCCGGGATCCAAGGTGGATCCCCCCTTGTGGAGTGGGATAACTGTAGCTCTGCACCACTCAGTGGGCATGAAATCTGAGGTGAGGCTATGATTAAACATGACACTTAGGTGAGGTGCCAGTTCATATTGTAGTTCATGTAGTACACAGCCCGGGATGTCATCTGGTCCCATGGATGCTGTATTCTTAGCTTTGGAGAGTGCGCTTTTTACCTGTGTGGCCGTTATTACCGGAATTTGGCAATCTTCTGGTATTGAGATGGGCCATTTAGGGGGTGAGAGGGGGGTGAAGTTGGCACTGAATCGATCTGCCAGGATATTGGCAATATCCTTGGGATCAGTATATTTAATGCCATTCTGTTTTAGCTCAGAGTAGATCTGAGCATTGCCATTTAGATTTTTGACATAGTTATAGAATGCCTTGTGATTGTCTTTGGAATCTTTGGCAATTTTATTTTCTTAACTAGCTTTGGAGGATTTTATGAGGGATCTCAGTTTCTTAGTGAGGCTGGTAAGGAAGTTTTTTGCATCCTGGGATTTTCATCTTTTCTGCAACAGTTTCTTCCTTTTCTTGTAAAGTTTGTTTATGGCAGGGGACCAGCAGATTGGCTTCCTTTTTTTGGATGAGAGCATCTTGGTTCTATTTGGGATGGCACGATTCATGCATGAGTGGATGTGCTCGTACAGTGCTTTAGTGTAGGATTCAGCAGTTGAACTTTCAGTTCCTGTCTGCATGGGTGTCATGAAGTTTGTCACTTCTGACTTGAGTAGCATGAAGTTGGCTTTGGAGAAGTTTTTTATGGAGGTTTCCTTACTGGGGGGTGGGGGAGGGATGTGGATGTTAAGGGTGATTAGCCTATGGTCAGACCTGACTAATGAGGGGGTGACCATAGGTGTGGAGCATCGCTTTCCCATGTTGGTAATGACCAGGTCTAGGATATTGGAGCCCCTGGTGGGACTATGGATTAGTTGATTCAAGGCATTGGGATTTATGAATTCCAAGAACCGTTGGGCAAAGGTGTTGGTACATGAGTAGTTTTCCCAGTTAATGGCAGGGTAGTTAAAATCACCCAGTATTAGGGTGTTTGATTCTATCTTAATATTTTCCAGTATGTTTAGAAAGGTGTAGTGAGAATCTTGGGGTATGGTGGGGGATCTGTAGCAAGCTACAATTTGGATTGCAGTCTTGCCTAGTGTTAGTTGCACCTGGAGAATTTCAGACGCATTGTGTTGGGCAACTAGCCTGGTGGTGTGAATATTCTTGGTGAATATTGACACTCCTCCACATTTAGTGTTTCAGTCCTGCTTTGGTGGCCAAAAAGTGTGGTAAGAGTTGTAGCCTGGTATTGCAGGGGTGCTCTCTGGAGCCTTGAACCAGGTCTCAGTTACTGCACAGATATCGATGTTCTCCATTTTTAGGAGTGCCTCGAGAGAGAGTGCATTACTATTATAGTTAATATCACATTACATTGTGCTATCAGGGAATTGTGTGCTATCGGGGAATTGTTAAACAGTGATCACCTCTGAGTAGATGATATGCAACAGAGTATAACTGGAGTTTTTTTAGACAGTCAGCATAGGGCATCTGCTTTAGGCCTGTGATTCTTTTAGTGAGGTATTTCTGCAGCCTTTACAGTTGTTGCAGATGTCTTGAGAGGTACATACCAAATGGGGCTTGCAGTGGCGGCTGGTGACTTCAAATCAAAGGGGGGCTACAGGAGACAGCTAAATGGGTGGGGCTGACTGGAAGGGGTGTGTTCAACTAGAAAGGGGTGGATTTATGCTAAAAATTGCAAAAACTGGGAAGTTAATTAAATAAGCTGCCCTGGGTGCCAAACCATCATTGTGAGAGTCCAGTCAAGACAAAATGAATTGTAAAAGAAAAAAAAAATATTTCAATGCATTGGCTACATAACAGCTTACTTAATATCTAGATGGAAACAAAAAGGTTTTGTAGCATGAAAAAATAAATATTTTTTTTAAATGCCAGTCAAAATCAAGTATAAAAAAAAATCGTCATTCAAATCAAACCACTTCTCCTTGCACTGCAGTTCTAATTATAATTTATATTCAGCTTTATAAAAGTGCCAAGTAACATGCTGAAAGTAGCAATCTGTGTGATACCCCCAGTTGCAAAAATGTTTCTTATCCAAAAAAGACCTGCTGTCTGACAACAACTATCTACATGTTTCATGGGGAAAACATTATCAAAGTAAAAAATGAACAGAAAACAAAAAACAAGCTCAAGATAAATTGCTTAAAGGATTACTGCACAGGTTATGGACCTCATATGATAGATTGGCATTCTGTTTAGTTTACGGGTAAAGCCTGCAAAGATGACTACAACTCTTCAATAACTATAATGAGCTTCTGAAAATACTGCCATATGCATTTCAATACCTAAAGCTTATACGCTATCTAGTTATGTAAATATTCTCTGCATGGCAACAACAAAAAGGCTTTCAATGTTGGTAATTCTTTAACAGTAGGCTTATTAAAGCTTACTTGCATCTTACAGTCTCAGACAAACTTATCTGATGGTCATTAAAGCATTGTTACTTAAACACAGAGCAACAGGCACTGCAGCAACATGCATTTTCTAAATAAGAAGAAGCATAAATCAATAGTATAAAAATATGAAACCAGAACATTCTGCAAAATCAAAGACAGATGAAAAGACACTGTATTACTTGTGTCTACCTTGGATGGGGGGATACTCTGCACACTTACACTGCATAACTACTGCTTGCCATGCTTGGACACATCCAGAGTCACTACCTACGTGGGAGAGTGGCGTGCAACAAGTATGTCACAATTTGAAATGTCTCTGGCTGACGGTGATGGCCCTGACACATTTGTCATACCTCTCAGCCTCAGAGCAAGAAATATGGACAAAGGCATACATAGAAGTAGGACAAAGGCCCAAAAATAAGAACAATTTTTAAATACTGCTCTTATGAACTTAGAAGGACAATAGAATAATAGGTCTTGCATTAGTATGAATTTTCTGAAGGGTATGAAATCAAACTCAAATGTCTGTCATTATTTTCTAACTTCAATCTTTAACTCATTCACTCAGCTCAGGAAAAGTTGCCTGCTTAATTCCACCATAGGAACAACAGTGCAGCCTGAGCTCATTTTCAAATAATCCATTTGTAAAACCATACAGAAAACAAATGTTCATAACTCTTTAACTATAAGAGCTAGACTAAAAATGTAAATGCGAAAATTGTTCAGCAGACACTGACCTTTCCAACAGTGTAAATGTTAATAAGTGTATATCAAAATCATTATTAAATATTTGGCAAGGAATGCTGATATTGTGCATATTTTTTACCTTTTTGGAAAAACAAAGCACAATATCTTGGTCAGTGTACCATGCAGACCCATACAATTTGAATGTAATTTGTTAATATGAATGTCAGCTTTAAAATGATACCTTAACCATTACTGGGTGATGTTCCTTTCTTGAGATATTCACAGAAATATGATTAATATATCATTTTTCATAATTGATAAATAAACAAAGCATAATATCTCATCACCTGTAACAGACAGAGCCTACATATCAGTGTAGAAGTTGTGCATCCGAATGTCAGCTTCAAAATGATGCATCATTTGTGTGATCACCATGCTCCCTTGCAAAGATATGGGCATAATAATGAAAAGTATTGTAAATGTATAATTTTTATAATCGTACAAGACTAAACAAACTGTGATATCTGTACATGTGTAGAGTGCACAGACATAGTTCTTTTAGCATGTTGTAAGGAGTAACACTGTCTTCAAAATGAGGTATTACTTGGCACACTGGCATGCTCCCTTGCAAAGTTATTTACCAAAATATGAAAAAAAATCATAATTTCCATAACCTAATTCCAAACAAACTTTGATATCTGCTTATGAGTACAACATACAGGCACCATTCTTTTACCATGTTAGAACTATAAATAATCTTTTCAAAATGAGGTATTACTTAACACATTCAGATGCTCCCTTGCAAAGTTATTTACCAAAATATGAAAAAAAATCATAATTTCCATAACCTAAGTCCGAAACAAACTTTGATATCTGCACATGAGTACAACATAAGGCACCATTCTTTTACCATGTTAGAACTATCAGTACTGTCTTCAAAATGAGGTATTACTTAGCACATTCAGATGCTCCCTTGCAAAGTTATTTACCAAAATATGAAAAAAATCATAATTTCCATAACCTAAGTCCGAAACAAACATTGATGTCTGCACATGTGTATAACATACAGGCCCAATTCTTTTACAATGTTAGAACTATAAATAATCTTTTCAAAATGACGTATTACTTAGCACATTCAGATGCTCCCTTGCAAAGTTATTTACTAGCAAAATATGAAAAAAAATCATAATTTCCATAACCTAAGTCAGAAACAAACTTTGATATCTGCACATGTGTTAAACATACAGGCACAATTCTTTTACTATGGTAGAACCAGTAATACTGTCTTCAAAATGAGATATTACTTGGCACATTCAGATGCTCCCTTTCAAAGTTATTTACCAAAATATGAAAAAAATCATAATTTCCATAACCGTAAATTCCAAACAAACTTTGATATCTGCGCATGTGTCAAACATACAGGCACAATTATTTTACCATGTTAGAACCAGCAATACTTTCTTCAAAATAAGATATTACTTGGCACATTCAGATGCTCCCTTGCAAAGTTATTTACCAAAAGATGAAAAAATCATAATTTCCATAAGAGTCGTTTGCCAAGCTCAGAGAAATGAATTTTACACAACACATTTCATAATAGTGTTTTATTTGCTATATTGGTCTGACTTGGTCATGGATGTTTTCCATTCTTCTCACAAGCTGAATGTTAGCAATCTTGCATGGCTCTCCTCACGCCATTGTGGAGGTTGGTCAAGAACAACGCAATGCCCTCCTCAGTTAGGTGAATACCATCCGTTCTGAACAGGTGAACATTTTCCACGGTGATGCCGAAGACAGAAGACAGTCTTACCTTATCTGAAATAAAGCATGGGTGGACACTGACAAGGGTGCACAGCCAGGGCACATGTAAAGAGAAAAAGCAGGGTAAGGACTGCTGCTCCACTAATATGCCAAGGACAGGCATGGGGTTCCAGATGTTGGTTATCTGTAGTGTCCCATAGCTGAGCTTGCTGCCTACTCAGACTGCTGATACCACTATGGTCTCATGACCTCCTTCAGTGGCAGCAGTTTGCCTTACCTCTGCCTTTTCTCTTTACATGTGCCCGTTCAGCAATAGACCTAAGGAATGAGGGACTGAAGTAACTCACTACTTGCTGTCCTGACCTTCTTACATTTACTACCCTCACCTACATACACTGACTACACCTGAAGGGAGGGAGACTGAGTGGAGAGCTACATCAAGGCAACATGTCAAAAGACCAAGACTGACCCAGGCTGTGTCTTTTTACATGTGTCCTTTCCCATTTCGGACCCACTGGTATTACTGTCAGAATCAGTATCCTTGCCCAAGTAAACGTGGGTTGACTTCTTACCAGATGGCATCTTCACTGAGGGATGTAATGTCAGGTGAAGGCAAAGCTGAAAAACACAATGGTATAGAACAATATAATGTTATTCACCTGCACAGAGGCAGCTGCAAAGCAACACAACATGCACTATGTAGTGATAGTTTGAGACATTCAACTGTTTCATCATATGTGGTTCAGTTACATTAATTCACAAAGATATGAACTACGTTAATAAAATGGATACTTGCATCTGTATGTTACCCGTGAAAATACAGATAACAGATATATATATATATATATATATATATATATATATATATATATATATATATATATATATATGTTGTGTCTTTCAGCTTTTCCCAGTTAGGGGTCGCCACAGCGGAACTCCGGTCCGCTAATGATTGGCAGTAGATTTTTACGTGCAGAGTCACCAGCCCTGATGCACAACCTTCAATGAAGGTACACCCATTCATATAAATATATATAGATATACATATATTAGTCCGGTTTGGGTAGCATTGGTTTCTAATATTCATGAAAGATGGTGCTTGGGGGCATATTTTACAGTTCAGTAAATTAAACAGATTCATGGTCATAAAATCCTGTTTTATGATTGGGCAGTCCTACATCCCCTGGTAATACTAGAAAGCTTTATTTCCAATTTGAGCATGAGGATATTTCTCTTTGCATACCAGTTACAGCATTTTAGCTCACCTTCTTGCTTTGTGGGTTACACACACCGATATATATATATATATATATATATATATATATATATATATATATATATATATATATATATATATAAATATAACTAAGGGGTTTCAGAGGCTAGGTAGTGTATTTATCTTGCCAACATGGTGGCTTGCAATGACTACAAGCAGAGAAAAAAACACAGTCTGGCTTGTGCATTCATCAATGTGATAACAAGTTGTACTTATGTGAATAACAGTGACAGCTCCTGATAGTTTTACCTGAAAAGTGATATTGACTCAGTGCTATATTGTAACTGACTTATTGCAAAGGTGATAATGACCTGCCTTTCATTACTGCAAAGGTATGCATGCTCAGACACAGGTGATAATTGCTGCACATAACCTGTTGAGTAGGTACTCATTGTATCACCTTCTGCAGCTGTTATGTAATACAGTAATTCAGTAAAATAGTATAACACTTAGCCCTTCCTCCCACCTAAGTTGCACACATTACTGACAAAGGCCAGAAAAATTCCCAAAATCTAACATAGCTCCATGCAGGTGGAGAGACCCCAAAAGTTCCTTACCAAAAGGATCATGGGCCTCAAACAGTTGCCCTATGCAACTAGGCTAAAGAAACAACAGCTCTACTCATTTGCTTACCGCCTGCTCAGAGGCGATCTCTGCCTGACTTACAAGGCCATGTCCAATCCAAAATTAATCAACATGCTCCACCTTAGAAAAAACAAATTCATTAGAGCCACACGCTCCTCAGACTTAAACCTCAGCACAGCAATAAATAGAACATGCTGGAGGGATAGATTCATATCCCAAAGGCTTCCCACACTCCAAAATAAAATCCCAATTCACGTGAGACAAAGCCCCTCACTGGCCCTCTTCAAGAGGAATCTTGATGAGTGGATGGGAAACCGTAAGTTTGCACCTGGGATCACTCCAGTGGCACATCTGGACAGAGGCTCTAGAAGTTAAATTATAAGGGTGGAGAGAGCCAAACACATTTTTGGCTAGGCTTAAAAATGCCCTAGGGCAAATGGCCTAGTATAAACCTGTGAACCTATGAAGTACTGAAACATATCACATTATAAAAAATGGTGACACCCTGACCCCATGTGCAAAAATGGTTAAAATGGGGCTGTGGATGTGAATGATGAATGCATTCCAGAGATGTTCACATCTCATCATGATCTCTTCTGTTTTGCTTAACAAATCATAATTATTTATGCACTTTGTTAATTAAGTGATAATAAATTTTATTGATACTATCCCATGTTACAATCCACCCAATTACAACACTTCAGGAGAATGTGAAAAAAAAAAAAAAAAAAAGCTGTACAGGTTACAGCTGTTTCACGTTTAGTACATAGACTATACTATAGAACAGCCACATATAAGACATGCACTCACATTTATTTGTGGGGCTAGTGCCACAGATGTCTTGCATAGAAATTTAAAATGACTTGCTCAGTAACACTTGTTTTACATCAACAATTTGCCTTGAGCCATCCCCAGGATATGGTAAAAGTCTTGCATATCCATAAACATCAAACACGTCCAATTCATAGTCTTAGCCTTGTAAAGTTTAGTAAAAACTGCTACAGTCTGTGCAGGGATCACAGACATGTTCAGTCGATCTTCACTTTTCCCAAGCAAAAAATACACAACCTGCTCGGACAGCAGCACTGTTACGTCAGCGCAATGCATCCTTACTAATATAGCACTGCATACTAAAACTTGAACTGCCAAGCAGAGAAGATCTATGTGTCATTTCATTATCAGAGGCTCTTACTTCTTAAATATAAAGTCAATAATTAATACAATACTGCAGAACTGCAGTCTAAAAGTACCCCAAAACAACCCAGATAGTGGGTCTAATCCTGTAACAACAGTAAAATAGACAATGCACAGTTCGCATTCTAAACTAAAAAACTCATTTTAGCTAAGCAAGTGCCCTCACAGTTCACCAGCCTCAACGTCTACTCCCAATATTTACTGAAAACATCTATACAAGTCATGCTAAATGCAAGCAAAGAACAACTGTCTATACTACTACTTGTCCGGGATAGGCTATCCCCCTCTTTATTACCATCCGGCACATTGCAAAGGCAGACAGTTCTAGAACTTTATTGTATGCAGCACTTACTCAGTGCAGTGGCTCTCACTCCCCTGGAATAAGAGACCCCAGAATAATCCCTACTCAGTGTTATCAGTTCCTCAAACAGTCATGGAACAATGTATTTACTTTCACGTTAGTGTGCGCACTCATATTCCTCGATCCGAGATCAACCAGTTAAATAGGAACTTGCATATCTCACAAACAGCTGGTAGCAGAAGGTAAACTAGCTGGCAGACCTTCCATAATGCACTAGTAAGGATCTGCCAGCTACAAACAAATAGATAATTAGTGGATTCTGCAATCGGACAAAGAAAAAAAAAGAATAATGTGCCAAGCTCCAGTAGTCTCCGACTCTTCTGGCCAAATTGCACAGCACACAAACAACTGAATCAATAATAATAACCCCATGCCCCTTTCTCATGCACATTTTTAATTGTTAAATATCTCGGGTATGTACATACAAGGACGGTAGAGCAGGTAAAGAGAATGATTAACTACTCTGTACATGACTTCACCTCTAAATTCCAAAGCAAGTACCAGGAAAGCTGTAGATGTCAGTAAGGTCATTGTACAAACCAAGCTAACATTCCTGCTTTCCAACATGGAAGACTGTCCCCTACATCACATAAGAAAAAATAACCCCTTTATTCATCAACCCTACCACATAGTCAGGTCCACAGAGAATAACAATTGTCTACCACCGGCTCAAGGGGAAAAAACAGACATCAAAAAGTTTTGTAATTGTAAGCAGGAACTGGAGGGCGCTCCTCAACTCAGTGACAAGGCACCGGGAAGAGTGCATGGACCGATAAAAGTTAGTTAAAATAAAAAATAAATAAATAGATAAAATTCTGCCCTTTACAAGGCCGGGCATGATACCGAGTTACCAGCTCTGCCGCACAACCTTCAACAAAGGCACGCCCCATTCGCACATGCCTCCACACAAGACACTCTAGTGAGAATCGAATGGGACAATGTCTTGCTATGAGGCGACAACACTACTGAAACTGCAAAAGTTTAATCAAGAAAACAGAAAAAGAAAGATTCTAGGAAAACAGAGTTATATACTTATGTAACAGTTCTTGACTATGGTTATTCACAATGCAGGCATTCATAGTATTAAATTCTGGGGGGACACACAACAGGCTAAAAAAAAAGAGATACGAAGCTTGATAGTGCAGGTTTAGAGTGAAAAACTGCAGGGTGAGATGTGCAGAAAACATAAACTCTATATGCTCTATGGAAGCCTGGTTTTAATACCAGGTGGAGTGGCAGCATCTAATCCTAGCTGCCACAGCATCTCCCAATGTAATAAAAAATGTTTCTAATCACCAGAATAGGGATTCTGCTACAAAGTACATTTAAGAAGAAATACGGAAGAAATGTTAAAGCTCAACTGCAAGGCAGAAATGTTAAAGCTCAACTGCAAGGCATTTTAGGGCACTTTTCTCCTGAGATAGTACTTTCAGTGACAAACTCACCTCTAATTGATAAGAGTCCATTGCAGGCTGCAGCTGTACTTTGGTTGATTTCTTCTAGACTGCTGTCTTGCAAGGTCATGGCAGGTTCACTTTTACTCCACAGTAAAAAAAAAAATGGCAGACAGATGGAAGTCGATGTTCTGTCCAAGTAAATAGCAGGATCCAGTAGCATTCAAGTCCGAAAATATCAGAAAATGGAAAGGGATTGCTACTGCTGAATCCACTATTTATTTGGACAGATCAAAGAAAAGTTAGACTGGGGGCTGGAGGTGTTATGCAAATGGCAGCTTGACATGAATAATCCGATTGGCTGCCATCACTCGCTCCTTGCAAAACATACAAAATCGGCTAAGTAAGATTACTTGAATATACAGCCGTTTTTCTTAAAAAAGTTAAATATGAACATTATCTAACTCCATAACTAAAAATAAGTTGAGAAAGTATGTGAAAACATTTGGGTATTTTCAAACTTATTTTTTTAACATTGGAGATGCAATCTGGCTGTAAAGTTAGATGCGCTTGTGGAAGGGGCTCGGCTGTAAGTGCATACAATTCCAATCTTCTCACAGTGCACTCGGAGGTAACCACAGAGGCGCTGTGAGAAGGTACTCGGGGTTAATGAGTTAATGATTTGCCACTAATTTGCCAGAAAACCACAATTTTATGAAAATGGACCAAAAATGTGATGCAAAAATATAAAATAGCCACACAATACAGCTGGGAACCCGCCATAAAAGGGACACTTTTTTATATTAGTACTATTCACTTGAGCTGCTGACAAAATAAGAGAATCTACATGCAGAAGCCCATTTCTGAAATTAAAAGTAATCTTTACCTCTGATCATTACAATTATTTATTAATTGTAAACCCTCCACGTTTTCTTCCAAGTTTGCCATTTTGCATAGGGATTATTAAGGGGAGAGTAACATTTTGAGTCAAAATTGGGGACAGTTGAGAGGTTTGGATATACCTAATTCTACCAAGTGATTTATTTGTGTGTACCTCTCAACCTCTTAACACAGGATATCTGGACAAGGCCAAATATATTGGGGGAACATACAAACAGTACTAAAAAATTGCTCTTGTATAAACTTAGACAGTTGACAGAATAACATGTCTTGCTTTAGCATGCATTTTTCTGAAGGGTATGAAGTCTGAAACTCAATGTCTGTCATTATTTAGTGACTTAATTCCTAAATTATTTGCCAGAAAACCACAAATGTTATGAGGAACAAACCAAAAATAAGACACAAAAATCTATTCATTTTGCAAAAATTTGGACAGTTGAGAGGTATAGTTCAGCTGGGGCTGTTTGAGTTTGCCGCCCTTCCCCCCTCACAAAATCATGGTCGAATGGGGCCACCCCCTTCAGCTATTCCAGTGTCCCATTACTTGGCTATTTCACCCCATTTACCATAAACACTGTAATGTACATACTGCTTTACTTCTACGATGATTTGGATTTCATTTAAAAGTTTTATTTTACATTTTACAGCACAAACACTAATAGACATCTGATAAACAAAGCAATGCAGTGTCACAATGAAAATAGACTTAGCATTAAAACTTCTCTGCCCTTGAAACTCACATTCATTGAAACAGCATTGAAACCCACATTCAAAGAAAATACATCTGGCTAGTGACATATAAAGATTAACATTGGGCTGTTTTCAAATCATAGGCCCCTTGCACAAGAAACATACATGTGTTCTTAGATACACCTTCATGATCTGCTTGTTGCCCTTGAGGAATAAATTGCCTATGTTACAATAAAAAAATAAGCTAGTAATATTGCAATATGGAATGGATGGCAAACTGATAGGTTAATCGTTACTAGGTTTCTCTGACAAAGAGGACATTCTCAGGACTGCAGCATCTACCCCCTTTAAAAGTACAACACAGTACAGTATCAGCAATGCATTTTTACACTGTGGGAGTAGAACCCACAGCCTTCTGCATCAAAAGCAAGTACGTTACCTGTTGTGCTATTAATAATGCAAGCAAATCCACCATAAGCAGCACTAAACTTCTCTTCAAGCTCTCAGCTCCTTGTAAAATCCACTCAACACTCAACTATATCTGTCAACTTTGAAGCATAAAAAATCTGGAAAAAGCCAAAATTTATTGGGGGGGGGGGACAAAAGCCCAAAAACTGGGACACAATTAAACATTGCTTGTATAATCTTGGAAAGCTGCTAGAATAAAATGCTGCAGTATCACCATACATTTCACTGCCAAGCCTTGAACACAGGACGCTGTGCACTACAGACAGAGCAACCTACCACTATACCAAATCAGCTGTTTACTGAGAGATAGACTGAAACTTAAATGGCTATCATTTAGTGAATTCAGTTCTCACCATAGCTCTCAACCTCTTAGCAGAAAACACCTAGACAAAGACAATAATGGGGAATACAGCCCCCAAACATATTCAGTGAATTCAGTTCTCACCACTGCTTTCAACCTCTTAGCACAAAAATCCTGGACAAAGCCACTATGCAGCCCCAAAAATAGGGACAATTTTCAAATATTGATCATATAAACAGAAAATCGCTAGAATAAAAGGTTTTGTGTTACCATATACTTTCTGAAGAATGTGAAGTCTGAAATTTAAATGCCTGTCATTATTTAGTGAATTCAAAATCCTGAAAAACTACAGACATTATGAGGAAAAGAACAAAAATATGAGGCAAAAATTTTGCAAGTGGTAGTGGGTAGGGAAGCTAAGCTGAAGCTACCTGCTTCCCAAGGCTCAGAGTTTGAGTCTAGCTCCTGAGTTTTCTCTAGCCACCAGTTATATGGAACTGGGACATTGCAGGCACACACCGGGTGTACTTGCATTCACCAAGAGTTCATATCACAAGTTAATACCAGCAAATAGAGTTACAGTGTAGTTGCAGATTAGTTGAACTTGGAGATCAACCTTTCTGCATTTGTGTTACCAACCTGAAATTTACCAGGTCAGCAACACAACTGCAGAAATGGCTTTGACTATTAAAGGGCATTTATACATGTTTTACACATCTGTAGGAATTGGTTATAAAGAATGTATTTTGGAAAGTAAAAATGAACCAATAAATGATATGTAGCTTTAAAGTGTATTCCTTCATTTTTTATAGTACTGTCTCATTTAGTAACAACCTCAAGTATAAAGTTTAAACAGGTGAGAAAATAATGTTATAATATTGAAACAAAAAGATAATATCAGAGTGGTAAAGTTAGACATAGCATCTAAGATATGTACAGCATTTCTTTGCATTGTAATGATAACATACGATTGCAATTCAGAATTCTTCAAGTTGTTTCACAATTTAGCAGTTGGATAAAATGGTGTGTGTGTATTGCGATATGATTGGACTGATATTTAATGATACCGCTACTTTGCCTTTTTTCAATAGACAAACTGAGATTTACTCATGGTGGAAACAAAATTTTGAACAGACATCCACATTCTTTCATTATACCATTGCTGAATATATTTCAAATTATTTCTTTCAGAAGCATACAGTGCATCTTATTGCAGTGCCTTAAACACACACACAACACACACACACACACACACACACACACACACACACACACACACACACACACACACACACACACACACACACACACCCCTTACCTGATGCACTGGTTTCCAGTGTCTCGCAGAAGTTGCAAGCATGGCCGGGCTGGTAGATCCAAAACAAATTAAGTCCCAGTGTCCCGAGGAAGTTGCAAGCATGGCAGGGCTTGTAGATCCAAAATAAAAGTTAGTCCCAGTGACAGTGTCCCGAGGAAGTTGCAAGCATGGCCGGACTGGCTGGTTTCTCCATGAGAAGAAGGCTGGTTCAAACACCATACTCTTCTGGGAGGACTGAGAGCAGGCTCCAGCCTGTGGATGATGCAGTCCGGAGTTCTTCTGTGCTATGCAGTCATCACCGCACAGACTTCTGGGCATCTGCAGGGCAAAATATCTTTCCCCCTATCCGGACTGCTCACACAGCAATCAGTCTGGAGTTGTGAGTTCCTGGAACTCCAAAAACGCATGAGCGGAGTTCCGGGACTCATGATTATGTTTTTTTACTGATTGATACTGATTGATTTGTATTTACAGGTGGAGGAGCTGCTGATTTGTATTTTGCTTTTACAGGTGGAGGGGCTGCAGTCCTGCAGTCCTATAGCACAAGCCACCCCTGGGGGCTTGTATTCTATAATGGGTCTAATGAGAGATGAGTACAGTGGGACAATGACCTCCTTTTTTCTGGATGAAAAGCCCTTAGTGATGAGGTGTGCCACATAGAAGGATTTCCTGACTGTTGTGGAGATGTGGTTTTCAAAGGTGAGACCACTGTCCACCTGTGTCCCTAAGTCTCTTATCACACTTTTGGTGTTTAGTGTACTGCCATCAATGTGGTAATTCATGGGTACATGTTTTTTCCCAAAGGAGATAACTATACATCTCTTGGCATTGAGCTTGAGCCTATGGTTCTGGCACCAAGCATCTGTTTCTGTAAGGCCCTTTTGTAGAATATCCACATCACTTGGGGATTCAATAATGGCTCCCAGTTTGCAGTCATCTGCAAACTTTGCTAGCCACAGTCCCTTAGTGTTAGCCTGTACTTCAGAGACGTGGATGCCAAACAAGAACGGCCCCAGGACTGAACCCTGAGGTACTCCACTTGTCACGTGTCTGGAGCTGGATTTGGAGTCGGCTAATTTTACAGTGTGGGTTCTGTCCGTAAGCCAGTTGGCAACCAATCAAGTGATGCAGGGATTAATGCCCATTTTAGTAAGTTTATCTATGATTCCAGATTGGAGGATAGTGTTGAAGGCCTTGGCAAGGTCCAGATAGACTGTGTGGACCACCTTACCCTCGTCCACAGCTCTGAAGACTGATTTGAAGAAGTCAATCAGGTTCAGGTGACAAGATTGGCCCTTCACAAATCCAAGCTGGGTGGGGTCCAGTGTTTGAAGGTTGCCAATGTCTTTGTTTATAAGTTCCATGATAATACATTCCATGGCCTTGCAGATCAGGCTTGTCAGACCGATGGGGTGGTAGTTCCCAGGATCCAACAGCACAATAAAGGAGAAATGAGTAAAAATAAATAAAGGGCAACAGCACAATAAAGGAGAAATGAAGTAGAAATCATTAATATGAGACTCCTGCAACTCACAATGGGCCATGCAAAGCAGACAATAATGCAGCTTTCAGGTGGCTGCATAGCTGAAAATGGGAAAAGATGTAAAAAAATAAAGGGTAACAGCACAATAAAGGAGAAATGAAGTAGAAATCACTAATATGGGACTCTTGCAATTCACAATGGCCAATGCAAAGCACACAATAATACAGCTGGCAGGTGGTTACATAGTTGAAAATGGGAGGAGATGTCATAAAAAAAATAAAGGGCAACAGCACAATAAAGGAGAAATGAAGTAGAAATCACTAATATGGGACTCTTACAACTCACAATGGGCCATGCAAAGCACATAATAATACAGCTGGGAGGCGGCTGCATAGCTGAAAATGGGAGGAAATGTAAAAAAATAAATAAAGGGCAACAGCACAATAAAGGAGAATAAAGTAGAAATCACTAATATGGGATTCTTGCAATTCACAATGGGCCATGCAAAGCACAAAATAATACAGCTGGGAAATGGCTGCAAGGCTGAAAATGGGAGGAGATGTAAAAATAAATAAAGGACAACAGCACAATAAAGGAGAAATGAAGTAGAAATCATTAATATGGGACTCTTGCAACTCTCAATGGGCCATGCAAAGCACACAATAATACAGCTGGCAGGTGACTGCGTAGCTGAAAATGAGAGAAGATGTAAACAAATAAAGGACAGCAGCACAATGAAGGAGAAATGAAGTAGAAATCACTAATATGGGACTCTTGCAACTCACAATGTGCAATGCAAAGCACACAATAATACAGCTGGCAGGTGGCTGCATAGTTGAAAATGGAAGAAGATGTCATAAATAGAAATAAAGGGCAACAAACACAATAAAGGATAAATGAAGTAGAAATCACTAATATGGGACTCTTGCAACTCACAGTGGGCCATGTAATACACACAATAATAGAACTGGCAGGTGGCTGCATAGCTGAAAATGGGAGGAGATATAAATAAAAAAATAATTAAAAAAATGGGCACCTGAAGAATAAAGGCAATCATACACAAATTACCACTAATGTCTCTAACACCCCAGCTGCCAAAGCAAAGCCATGAGTAATATAGGTGGCAGCTGGAATGTATCATAGTCAGACAATCATAAAGGCAGCATCTGCAGCACAACAGTATAAAGTATGGAAACACCTTACAATCTGTTTTTTCCCACAAACTTTGCACCATTGGTGTATACATATGGGGGAACTTTAACTGGAAAAATGTTAGGGACTGCCATTGCTTTGATCAATCAGTATGTGCTAGAGGCTGATGGCAGAGAGGAAGATAATGCTGATAACCGCCACTGACCAAGGAGGAGGAGAAGAGTGTTCAGACCCAGGGTAACCTACCAGGGCTACATGAACTGGAGATAGTAGAGCACTACAGGGTGGACAGAGACATACTTCATCAAATCACTGAGCTGTGCCAGCTTCAACTCAGAGCTAGAACTGACAGAGGGGAACCAATCCCAGTGGATTCCAAGGTATGTGCAGCCTTAAGAATTCTAGCTACAAGTACTTTCCAAAGACCTACTGGGGACATCATGGGGGTCTCGCAGGCATCTGCATCTAGGGTAGTCCATCAGTTCCTGGATGCCATGCTACCACATGCCAGTGAGCACATTTACTTCCCCAACACCCATGAGGAGAGGACCAACAATAGGTGCCTCTTTCGCCACGTAGCAGAATACCTGGAGGTACTGGGTGCCATAGACTGCATGCATATCCACATCAAAATGCCACCCTGTGAACAGGGTAGGGTTTACATAAACCACAAGGACTTCCCCTCCATTAACTGCCAGGTTGTATGCAATGCACAGGGCATTATCATGAATGTGTGTGCTGGCAGCCCTGGAAGGTATCATGACTCTCACATCTGGCATTCTTCACCACTGTATCAGGCATTTGCCAGTGGGGGTATCCATATGGCCATCTGGTGGGGGACGCTGGCTATGCACTGGAGCAGTGGATGATGACACCCATCAGACACGCACACACACCCACACCCACACAAGAACGCCATAATGAGGCACATGCACAAACCAGGATCATTATAGAAAGTGTGTCTGGGATGCTCAAGTCATGGTTCCACTGCCTTGACATATCTGGTGGAGCCTTGCAGTACTCTCCAGCCACATGTGCACACATGTTCATAGTATGTGCCATACTACACAATATGATCCTGTGGAAACAGCTGCAGCAGGAACAGCCCGGGGAAGGGCCACAAAGCCTACCACCATTGCCAAGGTCCCCACAGGCACAAAGGGACTCACAGGAGGAGGCCCCTGAGCCTGCTCCCGTAGGCAGATAAAGGTGTGCCCAGTATGCTCACGCCTTGGCAAAGAGTCAACTCATAGTATACACACTGACACTGTAAGGACCCCAGGGACTGACACCTCTCTCTGACTCGCACACATCAAAATGGATGACACACACATCACATCACCTGTAACTTACCATGTGTAGGCAGTATACTGTGTGCATCCAACATAGGCAGCCCTCAAGCACTGTCCTCACAACTGCCACAAGCACAAGGTAAGTCAGTCTCCTTAACAATAAATTAATGGAATAGTATGTTCTGCTAGCATATATATGGTAATACTGCATGTATGCAAGGGAATGGGGTTGTCTACTGGAATAGCAGCACACAACTGACGGCTATGTGGGACACCAGGAGATGTCTGGTCAAAATTGGCCTCCACACACTATGCAGTAGTACCCAAGGTGGCAAATCCCACTGCAGTATAGGTGTGGGGACAACTAACTAGGGGTCATAGGTCACAGGCATGGATGTCAGGGTGGGGGTCCCATACCCACCCCTCACACCCACACAGCAAGTTAGCTGTAGAAAACCACAGAGAAATGTCTGGTAAAGACACACAGATGGCAGAAATGTTGAATGAATCCCCTACAGACTTACACAGTGATAGCACAGCAAGACTTGCAGTTGCAGTAAGGCTATGAAGGGTAAGAAGTCTGAAACTCAAATGTATGGCAGTACAATCTGACCTGGGCTCTTTACTGATATGTGTCCAGTCTCCACGACAGGGCACAATAGTATGGTAAATGGAACCAAGATGTAAAGCAAATATCAGCACAGTCTGTGCAAATTTGTACAGTTGACAGGTGTGCCCCCCATATACCTACACAAATGCAGTAACATATATGTTTGCATGGAAATAGCAGCATAGCACATATTAGCAGGGCTGTACCAATACACATGAAAATATGTTGCCTGTCCACAATATGTAGGGGTCAAGAGCTATGTGTAAGTGTGCTTAATACTCTCTGGATCTGGCCAGCACATTCTCCTGGCAGTCGTCTTGTACTGCCCTAGGTTCAGTGCTGCCTTTGATAGGGCCATGTGCAGATAACTGCAGTGCCAACTGTTATGCATGACAGTGACACCCACTGCTCTGCCACTGACATACCTAGAAGTCGCAGTGCTATCTGGAGTATACTACACATATTAGTGACATTTTGAAGGATGTGTAGCAGAGGTGCCAAGGCTTTTGTGAATATAAGTGCTGTGGGTACTGTTGGCAGTGATCATTCTCAATAATCATTTTTCTTATGCCTACACAGTTGAATGCACTCTGTACCCACACCCATAACTCCCAACCTCTGACAGCAAGATGTCTGGACAAAGGCAGAAATAAAATTGGAACAAAAGCACAATTATAGGCATGTGTTGTAAATATCACCCTTACATACTGAGAAAGTTGGTAGGTTGAGGGGTTTGCAATAGTGGGAATTGTCTGAAGGTTATGTATTCGGAAACAGTCAACTGTATTATTTTGTAACATCACACTTCAATTATATGTAACCAACTTGCCATAAAAACACAAGTTTATGTAGAAAGGATGAAAACACCTGGACATCCTGCCAAAAAATGTACATGTCAGAGGTATGCACACACAAGGATATGACATCTCAGGTTATAAAGATACCACACAAGCAGGAGATCTACAGCCAGTATATCACCAGGTTGCTGGACTGTTTACACAGCTGTGTGTCATTACTACACTGGCTGTAGCCACACCTCACAAATGGCCTTGTTGGGCAAGAATCTACATAGCTGCCCTCATAATATTGGTCTATGCATCATACAACTAGTATTCCTTTGCAAGCACTGTGATGATCTGAGGATGTGTGGCACTAGGTAATGGCACAATACAGTGCAGTTTCAGACTACATATCTGTCAGAAAAGGTCTGCTAAACAAAACAAGTACCCTGAGGAAAGTCCTGTGTACTCCTGAAAGGTATGGCTGAAGCACACAAAATCCTGGACTGGAGCACACCTATCTCTGGAATGGAGTCCCACCCTAACTATAGAAGGTCACACTGGGCATGCTCCTATACTTAGAGAATCAAAGGACATGTTGGAACCCACATCGGAATATATGACTGTATTGTTTATATATATCCATGCAGACAGCTATGTATACCTCAACTGTCCCCACACACACAGATCAGACAGGTTTACCCTCAGCTGTAGGTGGCCCATATGTGATATAATTGCATCTGTTACATGAGATACACACAACATATATATGGGCAGCAGATAACAACATATGTCAAGCATACACATGCATAAATGTGGGGAACTGAGAGACAGTGATACAGAGAGTGACACAGGGGGACACAGAGTGAGTCACACACATGAATACCCTGAATGGCATACAGTGATATCTTGCTGTGGACAGTGGCATACCAGTTGTAAACAGTTGCACATGCCAGCATAAAAGGTGAGCCCCATTGTGTAATAGTACTGAGGTTGAGTTTATAATATCACATCTCCAGCGTGTGTGTGTGTGTGTGTGTGTGTGTGTGTGTGTGTGTGTGTGTGTGTGTGTGTGTGTGTGTGTGTGTGTGTGTGTGTGTGTGCATGTGTCTCCATAGGTCTAAGTATTAGGTGACTCTTCCCACTCAGTACACTTCACATTGCACTACTTCACATGATCTGCTGCTTTCATTCACCTTTTAAGTACCATTGGACACCAATCACCTCTATAAACTCTGTAGCATGTGCAATAACTGCATAACACTATAGTACAAATAACTACATAGGTAGGAGTTCTAATCTCAGTACTGGCAACTGTGTGTGGGTGTGTAATAATTGTGGATGTGAGAGAGAGGGGGTTTGTATTTGTTTGTAACTGAAAACAGTTTTAGGCCATTCCCACCCACAACACTTCCCAGTGGCCCACTTTATCAGTCCTGCTGACGTTATTCCCCTTATTGGCGCATTTGGCCAGTTGCCAGCCTAGTAAGCTCTGTAGTGTATGTAATAAGTGCATAACACTATAGTACAATTCATTAGCTTGACAGGGGTTCTAATCTCAGATTGGGCAAATGAGTGTGTGTGCATGTTTTTAAGAAGAAGCATTTTGATAAGTCTCCCACCCACTGCCCTACTTTATCATTCCTGCTGTCATTCCCCTTATCAGTACCTGTGGCCAGTTGGCAGCCTAGTAAGCTCTGGACCGTGTGTGATAACTGTGTAACACTATGGTACAATCACTAGCTAGATAGGGGTTCTAGTCTCAAATTTGGCACATGAGTGTGTGTGTACGTTTGTAAGAAGAAGTATTGTGATAAGTCTCCCACCCACTGCCCTACTTTATCACTCCTGCTGATGTCATTCCTCTTATCAGCACCTTTGGCCTGTTAGCCCTGTAAGCTCCATAGCATGTGTGATAACTGCATAACACTATAGTACAAATCACTAGCTAGAGAGGGGTTATAATCTCACATCTGGCAAATGATTGTGTGTGTATGTTTGTAAGAAGAAGCATTTTAATAAGTTTCCCACCCACTGGCATACTTTATCAGGCATGCTGATGTCATTCCCCTTATCAGCACCTTTGTCCAGTTATCAGCCCAGTAAGCTCTGTAGCTTGTGCAATAACTGCATAACACTATAGTACAAATAAAAATATAGGCAGGGGTTCTATTCTCAGATTTGGGCAAATGTGTGTGTAAGTGCATATGCTTGTAGGAAGAATCATTTTAATAAGTTACCCATCCACTGGCCTACTTTATCAGTCATACTGATGTCACTCCCTTTATAGGTTCATAGGTGTGCACTAGGCTAATGGCCCTGGAGTCATTTCAAACCTAGCCCATAGAAGTGCCCTGGTATTGTGCCACCCGACAATAGTTCCCAGTGCCCACATTAAGTAGAGCCACTGGAGTGATTTCTGGGGTGAGCTTTCTATTACCCATCCACTCATCAATATCTCTCTAGAACAGGGTCATCTAGGTGCTTTGCTTGACATGTATGAGAAGTCTATTCCAGGGCATGTGCAGTTTCTGGGTGAGGAACCTGCCCCTCCAGCATGTTGTGTTGATTGTGGTAATGCGTTTGAGGTCCTTGCATTGTGTGGTGCAAAGAGATTGGGATGTCTTTACATGTAGCATTTGTAAAAGAGCTGGGTCAGACATGGCTTTGCAAGTCAAGCAGAGATTGCCGATAAGTAGGTGATATGAGACAGAGAATAGCTGGAGTCATTTGAGTCTGGCTGTGTAAGATGTGTTTAATGACTAGGATCCTCATCGTGAGGTACTTCTGTAGCCTCTCCAGCTGTTGCAGGTGTCTAGTGAGGTATATGCCAAATGGGCCATTATATTTGATGATTGGTGTAATGAGGGAAGAGTACACAAAGACGATGACCTCTTTCTTCCTGGATGCAAAACCCTTGGGAATGAGATGTGCCACATAGAAGGATTTCCTGATCACAGTGGCAATGTGGTAGTTAAAGGAGAGGTTGCTGTCAACTTCTGTCCCCATATCTCTTATAATGCCTACAGTGTTCAGTGGGCTCCCATTGATGTGGTACTTAGTGGGAACTGAGGTTTTACCAAAGGGGCTGATGATGCATTTTGTGGTGTTAAGCTTCAGGCCATGGTTTCCACACCAGTCAGTGGTCTCAATGAGGCCTTTCTGTAGGATGTCTGCATCACTTGTGTAGTTAGTGATGGTTCTCAGCTTGCAGTTGTCTGTGAAGTTGGTCAGCCAGAGTTCCTTTGTGTTGGCCTGGACTCCTGAGAAGTAGATGCTGAACAGGATAGTACAGAGGACTGATCCCTGTGGGAATCCACTCATGACTGGGTGGCAGTCTGACTTGGAGCTTGCTACTTTCACACTGTGTGCTCTATCTGTGAGGCAATTTGCAATCCTCTAGTAATATAGGGGTTGATGCCTAATTTGGTGGGTTCATCCATAATTCCTGACTGAGGAATGGTATCAAAAGCCTTGTCCAGATTGATGTAGGCTGTATGCAGTGCCTTACTGTCATACACAGCCCTGTTGACTGACTCAAAGAAGTCAACCAGGTTGAGCAGACATGATCTCCTTTTCAAAAAGCCAAACTGTATGGGGTTCAGAGCTAGGAGATTACCTATATGTTTGTCGATCAGGTCCCTGATGATGTACTACATAGCTGTACATATCAGACTTGTCAGGCTACTGGAATGATAATTCCCAGGGTCTGTAGTTGCCACACCTTTATGGAGAGGGATGACTGTAGCAGTGTGCCATTTGGGAGGGACAAAGCTTGAGGTGAGGCTGCGACTGAACAGGGCACACAGATGTGGTGCCAGGTACCTTTGTAGTTCATGTAGAAAACAGCCAGGTATAATTTGGGGCCCCATGGAAGCTGCATTACTGCCCATGGACAATGCAGGTGTAACCTGGATGGCATCAATCCTGGGTGCCTGGCATTCCTCTGGCATTCTGATTGTTCCTCTGGGGAGGGAGAGGGGTAAAGCTGGAACTGAATATGTTGGCAAGAATGTTGGCAATATATGTTGGCTCAGTATAGAAGGTAGTATTGTGCAGTAACTCAGACTACTTCTGGGTATTGGTGTGGAGATTCTTGATATAACTATCAAAGGATTTGTGATTGTTGTCAGTGTCTACTGAAATTCTACCATCATAGGTGGCTTTAGATGATTTCATGAAGGATCTCATGTTGTTGTTGAGGTTCCAGGGTGTTGAGGAATGTGTATTGAGAGTCTAGGGACATGGATGTGGACCTGGATTGCACTATTACCTAGTGTCAGTTGTACCTGAAGTATTTCAGATGCATTATGTTGGGATACTACTCTGTATGTGTGCATATCCATTATTAATATGGAGACACCACCACCTTTGTAGCTGTGCTCCATGTTTTGGGGCTGACAGGTGTGGAATGAGTTATAGGCTGGTAGTGCAGGGGTGCTATCTGCTGCTGTAAACCAGGTCTCTGTTACAGCACAAATATCAATATTCTCCATTTTTAGGAGTGCTTAAAGTGCTTAAAGTGGCTGCATCTCAAGATGCAGTTGTCTAGTGTTGAGCAACATGACCCTCTGATTGCATGTATGTACAGCTGTTACAGTGGTAATTTGATTTGGAACACTGACTAAAAATGCACTATAGGGATGGCAAGACACTTAGCCAGTACCCAGAAACCCAGGGGTGACAGATGCAGGGCATCTCTGGCAAACCATCACAGTCTGTCAATCATGTAATCCCAAGCAGACAGATACTGGATCTCATGAGAATGACACCAGACACTTAAGCCAATTGTTGAAGTCAATCATTTGTTGTTTGTACTGTGGTATCATTCTGGGTGACAGTAGTATACTGCTCAGGACTACTGTCATACCTGCCTAGCCCACATAATCAGAGAGCTCCACCATGACTCTTTTCATATAGTCCATGGAGGTGCATCTCAGGTCATTCACACACACATGGACAATGACAGAGTGATACTTGTAGTTGTGGAGTGACCTGACTGGGTGTGTTATGTGTTGGATTCTGGCATCTGATAGACAGCTGACTGTTACCTCCTCCATGTTCAAGCTAGTGGTAGGACATCTGTGTGCCTCACTAATGAGTCACCTATAATTACTGTATCAGGCAAGGTGGTCAGCCTTTGGGGCTTAGGTTGAGGGGCACACTGTGTAGGTGAGATATGTGTCCTGTGGTTTGTGCTGTGTTGTGGTGGTCAAGTGGGTGTCTGTCTTGGTGGTCTCTATTGTTTAGGTATATGTCTATTAAGTGCCTCTGTAAAGGTGGGTGTGTGGTGATTGTTTGTATGTCAGAGCTGTAATAGTGGGTGTTCTCGAGGGGTATGTGTTCCATGTGGTGTGTTGCCAAGTGTTGACCCATCTCCTCTTGACCAGTTAGTCCAGTCTTTGCTGGGGAGTGCATATCTTCCAATTCAGTGATATAGGGGTATCTCTCACAAGTCTGAATGTTGGGAGTTTAGAGGAAAGGGTTGTCTGTGTACATGAGGCAGCTGCAACAGTGCCTCAGAATGCCCAAATGCACCAGGTTAATGGGCAAAAGCACAGAGAGCTGCATTTTAATCATGCCAGTAGGGGTGGTCATAATAACTAAGTACTGGAGCTAATTCCCTGAAAAATGACTACTGCTGATGGCTGTCAGGTATGCTAGAATAATTGATAAAAAAACTGTTGAAGTGCAAAGCTATTAGGCTATTTGAAGTGCAGGAGAGAAAGAACTAGCAAGATTTAAAGGAAAAACTGAAGGCAGACTTTCTGGCACCTATACCAGATTACCTCAGCTGTGCAGTTATCAGCACCTTTGGCCAGTTGTTTGCCCAGTAAGCTATGTAGCATGTGTGATAACTGCATAATATTATAGTACAAATAACTAGGTTCTAATCTCAATACTGACAAGAGAGAGAGAGAGTGTGTGTGTGTGTGTGTGTGTGTGTGTGTGTGTGTGTGTGTGTGTGTGTGTGTGTGTGTGTGTGTGTGTGTGTGTATGTGTGTGTGTGTATGTTATACCATTTTGAGTTGTGTACCACCCTATAAACTTCCCATTCACCTTAGAAGTAACTTGGGACGAGGTGAGGTCATGTTGTGTAAGCTACATGGCATGTATGACATAACTGTGTGATGCTATAATAGAAATATTTAGATAGGTAGGGGTTCTAATCTCACTACTGGTAACTGTTTGTGTGAGAATCATATACTGTGTGTGTTTTACCATTTTGAGTTGTGTACCACCCTGTAAATTTCCCATCACCCTTCTTTACTAGGCCTGCTGATGTCATTCAACTTACAAGTACCTTGGGACTAGGTAAAATTATGTAAGCTCCATGGTGCATCTGATAACTGTGTAACACTATAGTAGTAATAACTAGATAGGTAGGGGTTCTAATCTCACTACTGGCAATTGTTTGTGTGATAATCATATACTGTGTGTGTTATACCATTTGAGTTGTGTAACACCCTGTAACCTTCCCATCTGATGTCATTCACCTTAGAAGTAAGCCCAGTGGTGCGTCTGATAACTGTGGAACACTATAGTAGAGATAACAAGAAAGGTAAGGGTTCTAATCTCACTACTGGAAACTGTTTGTGCGTTTGTGTGAGAATCATACACTGTGTGGGTTGTACCATTTTGTGTTGTGCACCACCCTGTAAACTTCCCATCTCCCTTCTTTACTAGGCCTACTGATGTCATTCACCTTAGAAGTACCTTGGGAGTAGGGGAAATCATGTAAGCTCCATGGTGCATGTAACTGCGTGACACTATAATAGAAATAACTAGATAGGTAGGAGTTCTAATCTCACTATTGGCAATTGTTTGTGTGTTTGTATGAGAATTATATACTGTGTGTGTTATACCATTTTGAGTCATGTACCACTCTGTAAACTTCCCATCACTCTACTTTACTAGGTCTGTTGACATCTTTCACCTTAGATGTAACCTTGGGAGTAGGTGAAATCATGTAAGCTCTGTGGTGCATCTTATAACTGCGTAACACTATACTAAAATTAACTAGCTAGTAGGGGTTCTAATCTCAATCCTAGTAGCTGTGTGTCTTTGGGTGAAGATCGTATCCTGTTTGGCTAATACCATTTTGATTTGTGTACCATCCATGCCTGTTTACCACCTCCCAATAACATTACTTTATAAAGCATGGTAAAGGCATATGCCTTACATGCAGCATGTTAAACCATTGTGCACACCATACCAGTCCTCTGTACAGATGTTTATGGAATATCCAGATGTTTGCAATCTGTATGTTGCTTATGTCCCTTAGTAATGCCCATGTATGTGATATTGCTGCCAAATTGGCCACTGTGAGTGTAGTGACACACATGCCAGCATCAGTCTTCATACCTGACTGAAACATTAAGCTGATACAATGTCTGCTACACTATCAGTTGTCCAGGCTTGTAGGAGCAATACATGACTCCACATCGTATTTCTAGTGGGTTATCTCACCATCCATGAAGTTATTCAGAACATTACTTGTTGTAAGAGGTAATGTATTATGTCCTATGCATATAATGTATGTGGGGCATGTCACGTGTATGCAGTAGTACAGTACATCAAGGTGGAAATGAAGGTTTACTCATCTGTATATTGCCAACTGTGTTTATGTTACTGTGTGCACATCCCGTGTCAGTCCTTACTGTGTGTATGCAAAGGATATACCATTTTGTTTCCCTGTTCCACCCGGTGAACTCAGGAATACATACAACAAACCTGCCATACACATTCTCATGCATGTCCTCATCAACTGCATCAGGGTTGAGTGTATGGGAAAGAAATGGCAGCGCCAAATGGTGTTGACAGGTGAATCTGTTCCAGTTAATGTAATGGCTATGCTTGTGAGGGACTTGCTGACAGGACTGCAGTAACCTGTTCTGTATGTATGAGCCTGTGGTACCTCACAACACTGAGCTGACATGTCTGAAGTCTACCTGTCTGTGACAAGGGGTATGTATGCAAGGTCATACTGACAACAGTGTCCTTCACACACTGTTGCATGCATACACACCTGGTACATGTACATATAAAGCTGTACCTTGCCTATGACATGATTGGTGTATTCCCACTCTGCCATATTCCCTCTTGGGAATGTCTGCAGGGCCACAGCCTGCAGACACACAGACACATGGAACACAAACAGAATACAGCATGTCAGACTACATTCAGTCAATGGTACTAACAGCAATAATGCATCCTGGCTAATAAGGTACCTGTATGTGTACCCATAACAAATGCAAGCAGGCAGCACCTTACATAGACTTACATAGCTACACTGTACTATATTCACCCTGTGCATCAGACCCATATTAGCATGCCCTTGCACTGATGTTATGGATGGCAGGTATGTGGCACAGGTATCATCATATGCATAGGGTGTGGTGTGTGTTTGCCAGAGGCCTAGGCTGGGCCACATGGTTGACATTATATGTGTGTGTGTTTGGGGGGTTATCCAATAGACGGCCTGCGCAGAGGTGCTGTGTGTGTCTGGAGGTGACCTGCCTGTGATACAGATGCATGTTTGTATGCACACAGTCACGCCATGTGGCTGGCCTACACAGGGGTAGGTTAGACAGCTGTGGACTGTACATGGCAGAGACTCCAGTTCACCATCTCCAGCCACAGACATGGGAACTGGCCCTGCCAGGGGTATCATTGGCACCACCAGGCCCAAGGCCAGATGCAGTACTGCGTCCTGATGGTGACTGCTGTTTGCTGAATCCATGTCCCTGATGGGACTGGACAGAACCACTTGCCCATGGCCTAGTCTTCTGTGACGACAGCAGCAACCCCCCTTCGTTAGTGCTGGTGTCACTACTACTATAGGAGTGTGAAGATGCACAGCCCCATAGACTCTCAGCTGTTGTTGCTACTGACTTACATCCATGTGGCCAATGCCAATCTCCCACCACACGCTGTAGCACAGACATGCCACGGTCAAGAATTGCCAAGGTCTCACCCAGCCGTCTATTCCTGACCTCAGTATTTTGATATGTGGCCTCAAGAAGGTCATGTATGTCGCCACGTAAATCAGGAAGAGTTGAATCCACCATCCTGAGTATTTGTCTGGTGTGGCATTCACTATGTACTTGTGCATCCATGACAGCCCAAAACATGCATCTGGTGACTCCTGCTGTGGCACTTCTGACAGCGGATTGATGAGAAGTGGTCCTCCTGTGAGCACCCCTGTCCATCTGCCTGTGTGGGACCTCACCTGAACTCTGTCTATGGCCAGTGTCTATACTCACATCTGCCATAGTCACCACACTAGCCTATTCAATGCCATCACATCCAATGGTCCATCATCTGTGGCCACTGGTGACAGGGTATGTGTGGGCATTGCCACTGTGTGCGGGGATGGTGTGGACAAGAGTGGGATGCCAACCAATGGCACAAAATCAGCCCCTGACACCTCACCTGTACCTCACTATTTCTATCACCATTGTCAGAGTCTGGAGAGATAATGACATCAGTTTCCAAGCGAGAAGGACCCCAAACTCCATCACCCCCTGTGAGGGGAAGACAACATATGTACATTACTACCTGCACTCTGAGGTTGGCTGGTACACACACACACACACACACACACACACACACACACACACACACACACACACACACACACACACACACAGTTATAGGTGAGGTGGCACAAATCTGTTACACAGACCACACATTACCCAAATGGTGACATGCATGATACATGACCCTCAACATCATAGAGCTCTGGGATATGTGATTAGTGTTAGTAGGTGATGGCACTTCTCCAGCATACACTGCACCTATGTACACATCATTGCTGTTCACCTGTATAGCACAGTGGCAAGTACTACAGAATGTACCTCACAACTGTACAGATCCTCGCAGGATGTGTAGATGTCTGGATCATATGTTTGCTCTGTTTTGCATAAACCCTGTGCTTCTATGATACATAACTGAGATGATCTGAGGAGTGACATCACTGATTAATGACATAAATTTGAGTGTCAGACCTCAAAATCAGCAGTAAATTATGGCCACACAATTCCTGTTACACCACCAACCTTCAAAGCTTACAGTGGATATGATAAGTGTACCCAACCCTGTTAACATGCCATGTTCTTGAAATATATGAGATGACACCGCAATAATGCATTCAAGTATGTTACTCACCTTTCATGTGACATATGACTTGCACAATCCAATCGTTAAACAAACAAATGTGTTACGTGTAAAATATAATGAATGCAATATGCGCAATATGGTGGTTGCATAAGTGTGCACACCCTTAAAATTATACTTTGTTGAAGCACCTTGTAAGTGACTTACAGCATTCACTCTTCTTGTGAAGGTGTCTGTCAGCATGGCACATCTTGACTTGACATTATTTGGCCACTCTTCCATGCAAAGGTTACGCAACTCTGTCTGATTGCAAGGGCAGCTCATGTGCACAACCCTCGTCAGGTTACACTGGGGTTTGTATATCTGGTGTAGGTCTAGGCTCTGGCTGGGCCAATCCATAACAATCAGTGGGTTCAGGTGGAGCCTTTCTTAGGTAGCTTTGGGTGTATGCTTCAGGTCTTTGTCATGTTGAAGGCTGACACCCCTCCCCATCCTCAGGGTTCTTGCAGACACCTGATGGATTTGGGCCAGATGTGGGTGTTATTTGTAACTTTTTAGAATTACCACCACCGTGACTACAGGCCCAGTTCTACCTTTGAAACAGCATTCCCACATCAGGCCACTGCCACCAGAGTGATTCACCATGGGGATGTTGGTGTTCAGATTAAGAGGGGTGTTGCTTGTGCACCACACATAACGTTTGGTATTGTGGCTGTGAGGTTGATCCATAGTCTCATTACACCATAACACATTTTCGCACATGCCTTTGGGAGACTTGATGTGCTGTATTGCAGATCGTATCCACCCCTGGATGTTTTTTGGTGTGGGGAAATGCTTCCATATACCTCATAGGCCAGACATATGCAGAATATGGGAAAGTGTTCTCACATGTAGTACACAACACCAGTACTTGCAAGAGATTCTTGCAACTGCCTCAGTGTGGCTGTATGTCTCTTGGCAGCCTCCCTGACCAGGTTTTGACATGTCTTGTCATCATTTTTGGTGGGACGTCAGGTTCTTTTCAGCAGCACTGTTGTCCCATATTCAATCCACTTTTTGACAACTGTCGCCACTTTGTTCCATGATGTATGCAATGCTGTGGTAATGTCGTTGTACCCTATTCTTGACTGATACCTTTCAAATATGAGATCCCTTTGCTGCTTTGTAAGTTGTCTGCAAGCCATGGCTGTTGATGTTGCAAGCAATTGAGCAAATGTCATGAATATCCTACTTGGACAGCAAACTGTTATTCAGTGTTACTCGGAATGCCTTGACTTGATGGCAGGTGTGTCCCCAAGCAGACTGAATACTGTCAGTAAATCACAAGCTGCTGCAATAAAATATTATTTGAAGGGTGTGCACACATATGCATCCAGCTTATTGTAAAGTTTGTAGACTCCATATTTGGTGCCCAACAGATTGATTAGTTTTACAACTTAATTGCTCATGTCATAGGTCACATTACAGGTTGGAAAATGTGTGGACTGACATACTGTGGTCTCAATTTGTATACATATCACAAAGACCTGGCATCTTAACAGTGGTGTGTACACTGTTTAGATCCACTGTATGAGAGTAATGTTTCACCCATGTCCCTACCTTAGGCCATTTGTCCCCCAATTTTGTTGGTCTCTGTCTAGAAGTCTTGCACTGACAGGTTGTGAAGTATGCTACAGGGATGTTGCATTCTCTTCAGATAGGCCCCTGTGTTGACCACTTTGATGCAATGCAGTTAACTCCACCACAAGTGAACATGTACATAAAGCATTCTGACTATGAGTGACAGTTTTGTGCATGGTACATTGCATAATCTTCACATGCCTGGCCACTGCAGCAGCCCTTTGCTGAGCATGGCGTATGAGGTCAGTTGCGTGATGCCAGACCTGCTCATATTTATGTGGGTGCAGGCCAACATCATTTACCCTGTGGACTAGGTCATCCCACAGGCAAGTCCTCTCCTGCAGATTTTGCTGGCTCTGGCCAAACCTTATGGCATGGTTATGTAGTATAGCTTCTATGATTATATTTGTTTCAGCCACTGAGAAAGTAGACCTTTGCTGATCCAACATTGCATCTGAAAGACATAAAAAGGGAAACACATTACAGGACCTCATACATTTGGCAACAGAGCCTGCATAGCACAGCTACATTGAATACCAGTAGCCACCACTCAAAACCACAACATACCCCTGTAGTCTATCAGCACTCTATCTACTTGCATTGCGCTGCTTGTCCTGATGTGTCATATTCCCCACAATGAGGGATAGTTAATTTCATAATGCTCTAGTCCTCATTCGTGTCTGTGTAGAGGAATGACATTTTCCATCTTTAATGCAGATGGGATATGGATGGTGCAAGGCTTGGTGTGACTACAGTGTGTAATGGAGCTGGCAATACATGCCTGAGTTCATGTAGGATGCAGACAGGGATGTTATCAGTTCCCCTGGATACTTACGTGTTTTTCCTTTTAATAGGCAATATGTGCCTGCTCACTGGTGATAAGGGGAGGGTTGTGGGTGCTGTGCATGTCCACCTATAGTGATGCTGAGCCAGGGGGTGATGTTTGCCCTAAACCTATCTGCAGCAGGTTGGCTATAGCTATGATCTATGTGTATGTGGTCTGATGGACCACCATTACAGGGTGGGTTGGTGTGTTGCCTCTGAGATTGCAGACATATGTGAAGATGGCCTTGTGATTGGCCTTGGTGGATGTGTACAATTTGTTCTCATAGTTAGCCTTACAGTACTCCACCTGTGACCTTATATGCTTGATCAGACAAAGGCTGACTTGATGCCAAGTTGGTGCCAGCTCCTAATTTCCCCTGTACAGTCAATATAGGGACCAAGTCAGTGGTTTGTGTATTGCTGCTGTCCAGCAAAGGGGATTACTCTACTTTGGTGGAGGCAGGTTTTACAAGTAAGGTATTGTTGAGTCCATACAGCTACGTTGGTCTTCATATAGCTGTTTGTAGTAGGCATGGACACACAGTCAGAACACAGCTGGACACCTCACCAATTTCAAACAGATAATCATGCTTACTGTAGTACCCATGGCTGTGTCAGGGCAATGCAACAACCAGTAGCTGTAGAAATGCCAATCTGTTGGATACGCAGTAACTAAGAATACACATGTGTACAACATGTACAGCTTATTTAAGTGACATTTTGCATCCCATGTCTGTTGTTATGAGGCAGCCAGATACACCTACTCATACTGACATGTGCACAGGTAATACCTGATATACATTTCTGTTCTATGACAGTATGGCACACTGCATTCACACTCTTGCTGTCCAGTCTTCCCTCTCAACCCATTACAACGGGACATCTGTAGGATGCCACACATACATGGGGGGGGGGGGCAATGGGATACAATTAGTGTCACTGTCTTAATTTTGCTGCAACACATGAGTCACTCAATAGCACTGTAGCCTTTGCATTGACAGACACCCTGGAGGATGTCCAACAGTCATATGGCAGGAAGAGAGGAGAAAGGCTAGGAGTGTGGTAGTGAGGGTAAGAACTTTTAATGTTGGCTGTATGACTGGTACAGGGAAAGAGATAGCTGATATGATAGCCAGAGGAAGGTGGATATATTGTGTGTGCAAGAGACCATATGGAAGGGTAGTATGGCTAGGTGTCTCGGAGGCAGGTCACAATCATTCTATTAGGATGTGGATGGGAGGGGAAAGGGGGTAGGGGTTATCCTGATGGAACAGTATGCCAAGGGTGTTTTTGGAGGATGACATGAGTGTCTGATAGATTGATATTTATGAATCTGGAAATGGATGGTGTAAGATGTTGTTATGTTATTTGGATGACGTGGGGATGACTGTACCCAAGGGTGAGTGTGATTGCAGCAGATTTCAATGGCCGTGTTGGTGAAGGGGACAGAGGAGATGAGGAAGGGATGGGTATGTATGGTGTTAAGCAAAGGAATGCAGACAATGAGATGGTAGTGGATTTTGCAAAAAGGCTGGACATGGCTGTGGTGAATACATACTATAACAAGAGAGAGGAGCATTGGGTGACATACAAGAGTGGAGGGAGATGCACACATGTGGAATATATCCAATGTAGGAGGGCCAGTTTGAAGGAGATTGGTGACTGTAAAATGATGACAGGGGACAGTGTAGTTAGGCAGCAGAGGCTATTGGTCTGTAAGATGACATTGATGATCAAGAAGAGGAGGAGTGTGAGAGCAGCACCAAGGATCAAATGGTAGGAACTGGAAAAGGGTGATTGTGAGGTGGAGTTCAGGGAAGAGTTAAGACAGGTACTGGGTGGCAGTGACAATTTACCAAATATCTGCGTACAGCACAGTTAGTAAGGGAGACAGCTAGAAAGGTGCTTGGTGTGACATGTGGAAGGAGGAAGGAGTACAAGGACACCTGGTGGTGGACTGAGGAAGTACAGGACAGTATACAGAGAAAGAGACTAGGGTTGAAGGAGTGGGATTGTCGCAGAGATGAGGAAAGTAGACAGGAGTATAAGGAGATGAGGTGCATATCAAAGAGAGATGTGGCAAAGGCTAAGAATGAGGCATATGACAACCTGTATGACAGGTTGGACACTAAGGAAGGATGAAAGGACTTGTACCAGTTGGCTAGACAGAGGGACTGAGCTAGGAAAGACATGCAGCAGATAAGGGTGATAAAGGATAATGAGGGAAACATACTCACAAGTGAGGAGAGTGTGCTGAGCAGATGGACAGAGTACTTTGAGAGGCTGATGAATGAAGAGAATGAGACGGTTTGATGATGTGGGTATGGTGAATCAAAAAGTGCAACAGCTTACCAAGGAGGAAGTAAGGATAGCTATGAAAAGGATGAATACTGGAAAGCCTGTTGATCCACATGACATACCGGTGGTGGCATGGAGGTGTTTAGGGGAAATGGCAGTTGTGTTTTTCAGCAGATTGTTTGATGATATCTTGGAAAGTGAGAGGTTGCATGTGGAGTGGAGAGAAAGTGTTTGTGTACCATTTTAAGAATAAGGTTGATATGCTGAGCTGTAGTAACTACAGAGGGATAACATTAATCAGTCACAGCATGAAGTCATGGGAAAGAGTAGTGGAAGCTAGGTTAAGCAGGGCGATGATGAGTAGTGGTCAGCAGTATGTTGTCATGTCAGTTAAGAGCACTACAGATGTGATGTTTGCTCTGAGAATGTTGATAGAGTAGTACAGGTAAGGTTAAGAGTTGCTTTGTGTCTTTCTGGACTTAGAGAAAGCATATGACAGGGTGCCTAGAGGGGAGTTTTGGTATTGTATGAGGAAGTCATGAGTGGCAGAGATATATGTAAGACTGGTACAGGATATTTACAAGGGTAGTGTGACAGTGGTGATCTCTGCGGTGGGAGTGACAGATGCATTTAAGGTGGAGGTGGGATGACATCAGGGATCAGCTGTGAGCAATTTCTTATTTGCACTGGTGATGGACAGGTTTACAGACAAGATCATACAGAAGTCCCACTGATTATGATGTTTGCAGATGACATTGTGATCTGTACTGATAGTAGGGTACAGATTTAGGAGACCCTGTAGAGGTGGAGATATGCTCTAGAGAGGAGAGGGATGAAGGTCAGCAGGACTAAGACAGAATATTTGTGTGTGAATGAGAGGGAGGGTAGTGGAATGTTGAGGATGCAGGGAGTAGAGTTGGCAAAGGTGGATGAGTATAAATGATTGGGATCAACATTTCCGAGTAATAACAACTGTGGAGGACAGGTGAAGAAGAGAGTACAGGCAAGATGGAGAGGGTGGAGAAGACTGTCAGTACTGATTTGTGACAGATGAGTACCAGTAAAAGTGAAAGTGAAGGTCTACAACAGGGTAGTGAGACCAGCTATGTTATATGGGTTGGAGACAGTGTCATTGATAAAAAGGCAGAGTTGGGCATGGCAGAGTTACAGATGTTAGGATTTGCACTGGTTGTGATGAGGGTGGACAGGATTAGCAATGTGTATATGACAGGGTCAGCCCATGTTGAACGGTTTTGAGACAAAGCCAGAGAGGCAAGATTACACCAGTTTGGACATGTGCTGAAGAGGGATGCTGAGTATATTGGAAAAAGGATGGTAAGGATGAAGCTGCCAGTTAAAAGGAAAAGAGGAAGGCTTCAGATGTGGTAAGAGAATACATGCAGGTGGTTGGTGTGATAGAGCAGGATGCAGAGGACAGGCAGAAATGGCAACAGATGATCCACTGTGGCGACCCCTAATGGGAAGAACCAGAAGAAAAAGGAGATGTTGTAATGTCAGTCTTCATAGATTGTCCAATGATTTGCCAAACATCACACAACTGTATGAGTAAATGACTACAAATATGAGGCACACATATGGTCAATATGTATAACACTGGACAGTGTAATGGTATGGGCTCAGTATATCATGCAGTTCAACACACACATGTGCAACAGTACTTTACTATGCAAATACCATGCATAGGTCTCTCACATTTCTAAGACAACCAAGTATATCATAGTGGTATTCACAAGTAAGATATGGATATGTCCGACATCCCAGTAGCTGGCCTAACATTGTCACAGTCAGTATTGTTCAACACACACTGCAGTAGTAGTCATATGTGAGCCATCCTTTCCTGGGGTGACTCAGGGGTCTGACCTGTGATCTATATCACTGCAGACAGGCCCAGATTCTATGGCCATAGGTCCTGATGAGCAATATATCAGTACAACAGGTCTTATTGAGACATATATGTTACAGTTCCTATTTCCTATCTTTGCATACCCACTACTGCAGTCCATTACATACTTACTTGTTTGACATACCTGTTTGTTTTATTCAAATGTACATGGTCATGTCCTGCTTGGTTTTTATTTTTCTTTTAACTGTTTCTCTCTCTCTCTGTTTCTCAAGGATGTAGGGTGTACATCTGTTTTGCATATGCGGCAGCTTACCTTTTATAGATAATGCTCATGAGCAGCTGATGGCCTGTACACCAATTGGTGTCCCCCAGTTGATAATTGCATGCAGGACAGCTGTGTTGTTATTCATATAACACACTCCTATCATTGAGTACGTCACATGAGCATTGCCTCTTTTCCTTGCCAGTAAGGAGAACTTCATGGAGGTGTGTGAACAACAATATCACAGAGGGTATTTGGAAATACCTCTTACAACCAAGACTGTGGAGACAGGCCACCAGAATGGGGGAGAATGTTCCAGACATAGGGACAGAATGCAAGTATTGCTGTTATACTTTTGGATTAATGCTAGTCTAACAGGATTTGTGTGGACATGGAGTTCCTGGGTGATTTTTAACTCTGACAGTGTTATGTGTTTGACATAACTCTCACCTGTAGAGCTATCCACAGAATGGCCAGAATTTGGACTCCTTTATTTGGTGTGTTCCTCAGTCATGTTTTGTCTTTGAAACATCAGTAGCTTACTCTGGGGGTTGCAGTCAGTAATTGCTAACATCAATTTGTGTTTCTGACCACATATCCCTCAGAAAAGATATTTTTATTTATTTATTTATTTATATTTGTTGACCGGGAGTGTCCGACTGGATGTAGGTCCATTTTCAGCGGAGGCCCAGGGGGAAAAGCTCCACAGTTAAAATAAACAGACAGTAGTTACATTGGATTACATAGCAATTAACAATTTACATAGCAATTACTTACAACATATTTACAGATGAACATAGTACGTCAGTAGACAACTAGAATCTTTACCTGTGAAGTACATAACAGACATTAACAAATGTTACAATAAGAAGTTCCTGCTGTATAATAAGTACTAGGCTTATGAGCATCTGAGCTTGCTATAATCAAGGTAGTTAGTGGAGTGGAAAGAAAGGTAGTGGTTGGATGGGGTGGGTGATATTAGAGTGGGAGTTGCAAGGGCATAGCCAGCATGTTTTTAGGTGCGCCTTTAGTAAAGTTTTGAAGTGGGTGCATGATGGTATGGAGGTAATTGTGGGTGGAAGGGAGTTCCATAATTTGGCTATGCTGCTAGAGAATAGTGCTTCACCAGCAGAGTTATTGGCTTTTTATATGTTACAACTAACCCTGTTACAACAGCAACATTTTCAGTTTATAACACCAATATTTCAAATATGCCCCTGTTTTTGGACTTCTGTCCCACAATTATATCAGGCTTTGGCCAGATATCATGCAGTAAGAGGTTGATGGGTATGGTATACGATTATCTAGTGCCTACATTCCTGTCATTATCCCAGTGATGTATCAGACTGCCAGAAATGTTGTGTGGAAGAGGTCTTATATATGAGGGGAAAGCCTGGACATTCTGTGCGACTCTGTACAGTTGAGAGGTCTGTGTATTTCTGACAATTGTTGACAGACTGTCAGGATTGTGTAACAGTGTATTGTCAATGTTATTTGGCCTATGTATGAAGGGGCATGTATGTATGTGTTATGGCTCCTTTTCTATCTGCCTGTGCATGCTGTTCCTGTTTCTGGTGGTCTGTTGGCTGTATGTGTTTGTAGGGGTAGACTGAGACATGTCCCATACCACAGTCAGGCATCATAGTACACTGTGAATTGGGCCAGTATATATGGGGTAGTGTGTGAGTGGCAAACATGTTGAGATGTTTTTGTTCACACAGTCCTTATACTGTACTGTTCCTTTGGCTTACTGGTATGTCACTGTGACTGTGGTTGAATTGGTTGTGGGTATGCACTTTCACACTGGTGTCTGTTTTTCAGTGCTGTGACATCCCTGTAGTGGCTGATATATGCATGTGTAATTCCCCAAAACAGATTTGGGTTAGTGTTGTGTCAGTCTGATTGTAGTTTGGACAGTGCTTGGTGACATGCTTAGCAGCTGATTGTAGTTTCCCTGTTGTGATGTTATGTCCAGATATTTGTAGGACATAGTGTTGCCTTCTCCCATAAGTGTTGTGTATTTATGACACATCAGTGGCTGATGTGAGGATTTCAGTCACTAACTAGTGGGAAGTAATTGAGTGTTGGACATGTGCTATTTCAGTCAGAGTTAGAATGGCAACATAGATTAAATGCCAGAGAGAAGCCAGGCATTAATGACAGCACATCTCTGTTGTGTGTTCTAAAAAGGAGAGAAAAAGATGTTTGAATTTATATATGTGAAGTTTATACTTGATGGATATGTTTTATCTGGTTTAAAGTGTTTATGATCTACCTTTTGCAAAGATTTTGTTTCATTTACCATTTTTACAACAGGTTAAAGCTGCATTCCAGATATCTCATTTTTAACTTTTAACTGTTTTAACATTTTTCTATTTATTTATTAGATTTTGTTCTTCATATTACATAATTTGACATGGCAGGAAATAATGTAATGATTGACTTTAAGATCTGGTGTTATTTAAATAGAGCTTAAAGATGTTTTCACTGACTCTGATGATGCCTTAATGTTTTATCAGGCAAAAGCGCTTAGTCCATGAATTTTGTATGCTAATTTATTTTATGTTTTAATAGTGTGGAAAACATTAAAGTGAGTGCCTTTTCTTTACCATGGGCAGTGGTTTTCTTATTTTTTACATTATTTGTGTCACTACACTATCTTGGTTTGGGGATTTGAGCTGTATATTTTTATTTATCACTTACTGGATATTAATATTATATTACTATATTAAATGGAGAGTATTGAGGTTTTTGGCCATGTCATTGAGGATTGCTGTCATGACATTGTGGCATACATTTCAGTTTCAAACCTGTACCCTTCTGAACATAAATGCTAATGTATAACCTGTTATCTATCAACTTTCTGTCTGTCCTCTGTGCAGATGGGATGACACTGGTGCTCAGGCTGTGGTTGATTATACTGCAGAATGGGTCTGAGTGTCCATGCCTGTGTTCATGTTAGATGCAGACAGAAATGGTATCAGGCCTATGGAGACATCTATGTGTTGCCTTTGAGACGGCATTACAGACCTGCTTCCTGATCATGAGGGGAGGGGGTAGGTGCTGTACATGCACATGTGTACCTATGGGAGGACAGGAAGGTGATGTTTACACTTCACCTGTCTGCAGCCAGTTACCTATATCCATGGCATATGTGTATGTGGTGTCATTGACCACCAATACAGAGCAGCTATGTGTGTTGTCTCTGGAATTGCAGATACACATGTGGAAGCCCTAGTGATTGGCCTTGGCAGGTGTCTCCAGTTTGCACTCAAAGACAGCCTTAGGGTACATCACCTGTGACCTTATTTGCTTGTGCAACACAAGGTGACATGGCTTTCAATGAGGCACCTGCTTCTTCTTTGCCCGTCCAGTGATTATTTCCACCTAATATGGTAATTGTGTATTGCTGCTGTCCACCACAGGTGTTCAGCCTACCTTGAGGGGGTTGATGTTGTCCTGTCGGGTATTGCTGAGGCCATAAAGCTATGTCGGTGCTCACATAGTATTGTGGTCTTGGCCAGGACATTGCTGCTAGTTCCAACATATGGGACGCCCTTCATGTGGACCTTGTTCATTTTCCTTGCCTGTGTGGGGGACATTATGGAGGTGTGGGGGCTACAGCTTCACAGACAGTAGGTGGACATACCTCACATGACAGGACATGTGGAGACAGGCCAACAACATGGGGACAAAGCTCCAGAACTGGGTACAGATTGTATGTCATTAGTGCTGTTATACACATGTAGGGTTGCTATATTGACAGAGTTCATTTGGACATGCATTTACTGGGTGACTTGACATCTGACAGTGATGTGCCTCTGACATACCTCTCAACTGGCATGCTGTCCACAGACTGGGCAGATGTTTGCCTGTTATGTTTAGTCTGTTCTTTGAACAACGTCTGTTTTTGTGGGGTTGGCAAGATAATGTGAGAATTGTAGTCAGTAACTGTTGACATCCATTGGTGCTCCAGACATCACATCCTTCAGGGATGTTATGTTACAACAACACGTGTAACACCAGCTACTGTTTCAGTTTGTAACACCATTAGATGTGATATGTCCATCTTTCCAGCCCCCTGTCCCACAAGTACATCATGCGTTGTCCAGATGTTCTGCACTATGGGGTGCAGAGGAATGGTATATCATTAATTACCAACTGCACGCCAGTTGTCATGCCAATGACCTGGCAGACTCCTGTCCATGATATGCAGCGGTGGCCAGGATTATGGTTCCACACCCTGGTAATTCTGTGGAAATCTGTACATATGACAGCTATGTCTGCCTGACCATTGTGAACAGACTGTTAAGACTGTGTAGCAGTGTTGTGTGTAGATATTTATCAGGCTGGGTAGGGAGAGTAGCAGATGTGAGTGCCATACATCCTTTACCTATCTGACTCTGCATGCTGTTACAGCTACTGGCGGTCTATTATGTCTGCATGCTTGTAGGGGCTGACTGTGAAATGTCCTATAACACCTCAGGATTACCAGTACACTGTGAATTGGGCCAGTATATGTTGGTGTAGTGTGTGACTGGCAATCAGGATATGTTTGTTCAGACAGTTGTTCTATTCTAGAGTTCATTTTGGGTACTGGTATGTTGCTGTGACTGCGGTGCAAATGTTTTAGAGTGGACATTTTTGCACTACTGTCTGCTTTTCACTACAGTTCCATCCCTGTAGTGCATGCTGTATTTGAATATACATGGGTAATTGCCCAGAGGTGATGTGGTGGAGTGCCATGTTGGTCTTACTGTGCTTTATAAGGTGCTGGGTGACATGCCTGGCAGCTGTGAGGGGATTTCCATTCTGTTACATCACTGCAGTCATACCTTTACATGGTCCAGAGGCCAAGACACTGTCCAGATGCATGGCTCATATGTTTGGTCTGTTCCCCAGACAGTTGTTGTCCTTGGCTAATCGTTAGGATGCTCTGGGAATGCAGTCAGTAAATGCTAACATCCATTGGTGTTACTGACTTCATATCCCTCAGAAACGATATGTTACAACAAAGTTGGTAACACCAGCAACTGTCTACATTTATAACAGCAATATGTCCAATATACCCCTGTGTTTGGGCCTCTGTCCCCCAATTATATCAGGCTTTGTCCAGATGTCATGCACTAAGAGGTTCAGAGGTATGTAGTATCATTATTTATTGCATTCATTCCTGCTACCATCTCAGTGATGTCATAGACCCCCAGACATGTAACAAGGAAGCGGCCATAGATATGAGTCCTGTGTCTATACATTCTGTGGGAAACTGTACATTTGAGAAGTCTGTGTATGTCTGCCTATTGTTAAAAGACAGTCAGGATTGTGTAGCAGTGTAGTGTGTACATGTTATTTGGGCTGCGTAGGGAGGGGATACATGTGAGTGTCATGGGCCCTTTCTATCTGACTGTGCATGCTGCTCTGGTTTCTGGTTCCCTGTCACCTGTATATGTTTGTACGTACAGACCATGGCATGTCCCATAACACATCAGGATTCCCACTACACTGTGATGTGGGGCAGTATATGTAGGGGTAATGTGTGAGTAGCAAATGGGATTTTGTTACTCAGACAGTCATTATACTGTAGTGCTCAGTTTGCTTACTGGTATGTCACTGTGACTGTCATGCAATTTTTTGGGGATATGCATTTTCACACCAGTGTCTGTTTTCCACTAGTGTTACATCACTGTAATGCCTTTTATATTTGCTAATAAATGTGTATTGCCCCCGAGCTGGACTTGGGTAGTGTTATGTCAGTCTGATTGTAGTTTGGACATTTCTCGGTAACTCAGTCTAGTTTCCCTACTGTTGTGTTATGTCCACATATTTGTAGAATGTCCAGTTGTCTGGCTGATATCTTTGTTCTGGTCCTCATAACTGTTGTGTATTCCTGACACATTAGTGAGATGATGTGGAGACTGAGGTCACTAACTAATGAGAAGCAATTGAGTCCTGGAATTGTGATATTTCAGTTGATATATATTAGGACATACAGTGTTACTACATCAACTTTCTCAACTTGTCTACTGATGTATTTTGGAAAAGTCCCTATTTTCATACCTTTGTCCCCCCACTTTGTCAGGCTTGTCCGGATTCATTGAACTAAGGTTTTCTGAGCATACCTCTCTACTGCAAGGATTTTCACAGAATGTCTGGATGTTTGGCCAATACTTTTGTTCAGTTCCACAATTTATTTGTATTTGTCTGGTAAATCACAGTGATGACCCAAGGATTTATGTCAGTAAATAATGACATAACATTTCAGTTTCCATCCTGATATCCTTCAGTAATTGTCTGCTGAAACACACCCTGTTGTTATAGTAAATGACTTAATTTGTAACAGCAATATTTGAAATATGTTCCTATATGTGGCCCACCCCCCCCCCTTTTACAGCCTTTGTACAGTTTTTTTGCACTAACAGGTTGAGAGGGATGGTTCTGAGGTATAACTGCACTGCATGTTATATACATACATATATATATATGTGGTTCCCATTCAGAAGCCTGAAACATCATAAGCCTGAAAATCAAAATCCTGAAACCAAAAGCCTGAAAATTCAGAATCCTGAAAACTCAAAATCCTGAAAGCCCAAAATCCTGAAAACCCAAAATCCTGAAACTCAAAATCCTGAAAACACAAAATAGGCATACTGATGTCATTGTGGCTTTGCTATTGTTAGCCCTGTGGTGTTAGGTCATGCGTTGGGGTCAGGTAAGTGTGCGCTTGGTTTTATGTTAGGGTTAGGGGCGGTTTAAGTGAGTTAGGGTTAGGGCACAGGTTAGGCATGTATGCAATAGTGACAAATATTGGGGTTAGAGGCGGTTTAAGTGAGTTAGGGTTAGGGCGCGGCTCAGGTGAGTGTGCGATAGTGACGGACCTTAGGGTTAGGGTCAGGGTCAGTTGGTAGATATTAGTGTCTTTATAGTGACATATTAGCATTATTTGTGTTTTCAGGATTTTGAGTTTCAGGATTTTGGGCTTTCAGGATTTTGGGCTTTCAGGATTTTGAGTTTTCAGGATTCTGAATTTTCAGGCTTTTGGTTTCAGGATTTTGATTTTCAGGCTTATGATGTTTCAGGCTTCTGAATGGGAACTATATATATATATATATATATATATATATATATACATACATTTTTTCCTTTCTTTATATAGTTATATATGTATATCTATATTATGACTCTACTTTTTCTTATATATGTTTCATCATATATATACATATATATATATATATATATATATATATATATTTATATGTGTGTGTGTGTGTGTGTATGTCTATATACAACACATGAATGGTTCCACAAAGCTTTCTGCCTAATGTTGTATGCCTCTATTGCATGCTATATTTGAAAAAGCAACATTAATTCCTGCAGCTCAGATGGTGTAGTGGTAGATTTCTCTAACTGCACTGTTCAGGGTTTGACACTTAGGACTGCTGTTTTTTTTTTCATTAATGTTAAATGACCAGAATGCATGATATGTTTTCTAAATCAGTGCACATTCTCACAGCTCAGATGGTGTCGTGGCATTTTGCTGTGATTGTAGAGGACAGCATCCCGGGTTCGAGATTTGGCAGCGTTGACTATTTTGTTGCTGGGCAGAACAAGGTCTGATGGATACAGAGTGATTAAGGCATGTTTAAGCATATTATTCTTATAATTTTATATTATAAAATAATATTTATATGCACATTATAATTTGATGTTTACCTTCCATTACATCCCCCTATTTGCTTTCATTTAATTATATTCTTGTGTGACTATACTGTATGGGGCACTTGTGTTTATATGGGGGTTTCACATATTTTCTACACTCACATCTCACTTTTGGAACTGCTACACTACCCTGGTTGACAAAAAAAGTTGCTACATAATTTAAGTTTACTAAAATAACTTTAACATTACTTTCACATTGGAAAATAAGTTGCTTGTTTTGGGACTCAGGCCATGAATGCCTGCATGTAAAGCCACAGCACTAACCACTACATTACCTCTGATTGGAAATTTCACCTATTTACATTTAGCTCCTATGGGATGTTTAACCTATGCAAAGTAGATGGCCATAACATGCACACCCACTTAGCTACACTTAAACATTCCTTAGGCTAGTGTAGAAAAGTATATATTATTATTATTATATTAGATTATATGGGTGTGTATTGTGATGTTCTGACAACTACTTGGGACTGCAATCGTGAAATACTGGCATTGATTTGGCTTTCAGGCTTCTATCCTTCAGGGACTCCTGCTAATACATATCCTGTTATCTATCACCTTCCTAAGTGTGTGAGGGCAATTTTTAGGCATGTCCCAAATGTAGTATTTATTTCCCCTATCATTTGTGCCTTTGTTACCATGCACTGCTGTGAGGGAATATTGGCATACATTTGCTTTCAGACTTCTACCATTATGTGATTCATGCTGATGCATGACCTGTTCTCTATCAACTTTTCCTATTTGTGGAGCTGTGCTTGTCCTTTTTCACTTTTGGGGGATTTATCCCCATTATGTGTGCATTTGCATACATTTCCTGCTTTAGCAGGTTAAAAAAGTGTCATACGGCACTTTAGCAATGCAGGGTGTGTGTCAAAGAACACATACATTGAAATAATCATTTTTTCATTTCAGTGTCCAAGGACACTGAAATACTGGCATAATATTAGAGCAAAGCTCTAATATTATGCCAGTTCAGCTTAGAAAGTGCCATATGGCACTTTCTGAGTGCAGGGAGCTTGTTTAGTGTCTGTGCACTACTTGGACATGCTCCCTGCACTTGTTCACAGTTCATGTCCATGTAGATTGAACAGCAGTGTGCCTTCATGAATATACAAGGCGCGCTGCTGTTCTAAACAGACATGAATGACTCCGTGCAAGAATATTCTTATTCTTGCATGGAGCTTCGTGAATCTGGGGGAATGACTATAACTCTGTGGCTGATGCTGTAAAGCTCAGTTGATTGCGACAAATGTCAGTCATACTCCAAGGCTGTAGAACACATTTGTCATCAGCTCTTAGGGCCAGTTATCCCATGCATAAATAATTTATGCAACTGGTGTGTATTTAGCTTGCATAGTCCTATATGTGTCACCTTTTTCATCAAAGGGGTGGGATTCGAATATGTCTGTCAAATTATTTTGTCCCCGAGGGGTGGAATTTAAGTTTCATACTACTGTTCCTGGCATTTTTTTGGTTCGAAGTGGTCATATATCTATTGTATACTACACTTCTATTCCTGCAGAACAGTATCTCTGCTAAAGTGTATGTGTGGGTGTGTGTGTACCCTTACAACCACAAGGTAAAATATACAACAATCTGCATTTGAGACAAGTTCTTTATTTTTTTTTAATTCATAGCAATTTGGATGCTGTCAAAATGAGCTGTAAAGAATATCCCATAAAGTCAGCAGCAGAGCTGGTTAAAGAGTGCAAGTCAAAAGTCTTCTCACACACCAGTTTGAACAAGGATGCTTGTTTTCAAAGTCCAGTCCACTGGATGTGGACATAGTCTGGCAGGATCTATAGGTGTGCAATGGACAGCTAAACAACCACTGATGAGTCCTTGGATAATATTAGAATGCAGCATGACTAAAAAGTGGCTTGAGGTAGAGCTGGGGATGAGACACATGGAGAACAATGCATCCAACTGAATGAAACAGCTTGAACTTGCTGAATGGAGGAAGAGTGTGAGAGAAAACGAGCAAGAAGTAGAAGAAAAGAAGCATCAGTATGAAATGTCGTTGGCACAATAGATCGCTAAGGAGAGACAGGTCGTGATCCCTTTCCAAGTGCACATGAGTATTAGCAGAAGTATCTCACTCCTGCATGTCAAGGCTAATACTCAATTAGGTCCTTAGTATAATGAAGGAGATAGCATTGATTGTTCATGATAGGCATGAAACCCATTAATAGAGGGGGTGCTTTACTTGTTTTGAAACCGTGTCTGTGTAACTACTGTACACGTATGAATATGTATGAATACGTAAGTTGTAATAGAGCTCAAGTTCAGGCATGTTTGAGTCCCCTGGCATTACATAGCACCACTTCAATAGGTTCCACATCAGAATTTGCTAAGTTCAGATGCGCTCTGCCTACAAAAAGCACTATAATGGTAATAAAGGTTTTAGCCCAAATGCAGTAGCTTTAGTAATAGCAGTGCAGACCATCAATGTCAAGGCAGGAAGATTTGCCTGCCTTCTCATCCAACGCCAATACATACTGGATCTCCATTGAATGACATAAACTATATAGCCAGGTAATAAAGCCAGTTATCTTGTCTTTGAATCTTGGCATCATTCTGAGTGATGACAAAATAACAATTAAGACCACTGGATTTCCTGCCTCAGACACATGCATAGCAAGCTCAGTCATACCTTTCCACATGTTCCTCTGGGTAGAATGCCTACATTTATTCACAAACAGATTGGGCACCATGAGGTTAAGATCATATGAATGCCTGAGTGTGTGTGTGTGTGTGTGTGTGTGTGTGTGTGTGTGTGTGTGTGTGTGTGTGTGTGTGTGTGTGTGTGTATTCTTGCTCACCCATGAGTGTAGAGGGGTGCCTTTTCCAATGTGATGCATGTGCCATTCAGGCGAACATTATTGTCAGGTCTGAACATTTGTGTTGTGGCCATACTGATCTCTGAATTGCATTTTCTTGACATTATGCTAAATGATAAACTTGTGTTGAGCACTTAGCACTAATGGTGAGTAGTTTTCTGTATTTTAACTCTAGTCGATATGAATTAGTTCTACACTTGTAGTTCAAAACAAACGCTGAAATTCAAAAATAACTCTGTTATTAAAAGTTTTTCATTTCTAACTGCAGAGTACATTTAATATGCATATAGCTTTTCCAAAACATTTGGATTCCATAACCTTTCAATGTAATACATTAACAAGAAACTGATCATTTGCAGTTTCACTGGGAATATTATTGGTTACAACAACAAAATCTGATAACATCCCAATATTAACTGTAATAATAGGACAATATATGCTTAATTTAACTTGGTTTACTAAGACATCTAAATAAATAACTTTATTTAAAAAATGTACAACTTCAATATTAATGCCTCTCCTAAAATAATTTGGTTAAAACCATGGCTGGCTGGTCCATATAAAGTTAACGAGCAAAATATATTCTCAGTAAATCTGAAGTGATTAGAAACATTAAAAACAATTAGAATGACCATATGTTAGATGCAGATGACTATGGGGGAAATTCAGTAAGATTATAATGAACTGTAAGCCTGTTTTACCTCCAGTGGTTGCCATTTCCAGTTCAAAAACAGCCCTACCACATTGTAGTAGCATGAAGAAGTGCAACCATATAGTGGGCTGCTTCAGTGGCCTAATGCAAATATTGATCAGGCATTCCAGTGGAGTGGTCTATGCTAATTAACCATGTGTTCTCCCCAAGAAATGCCTGCAGTGAGTCATTTACACAGCCTAGTGCAGGATGAGTGGTCTTAGATAAAAGTGTGTGTGTGTGTGTGTGTGTGTGTGTGTGTGTGTGTGTGTGTGTGTGTGTGTGTGTGTGTGTGTGTGTTTGGGGAGTCTACAGTTCCCCTACACTAATGAGCAAATCCTGCAATATTGGGGGGGGGGATACTTGATACCTGCAATATTCTTGAAATCATGCTCTAAAGGCACTTAAAACTTAAAAGAACAACAACAATGCTGCTACGTGAAAGACACGGAGATAGTGATACACTAGAAAAAAGGGATAAAATGGTTCAAACTCAATGTCCTTAACACAGAATGTAGACTGCCAACAACATGGAGTTTTAGTCTTCAACGCTATTCCTAGATACCAAAGAAGTGATGTCAAATAACTTAAGGTTGAAAAAGTAACTACAAGGGGAAAGAAGCTTTGAACCTTGTACCTTTGGAACAGACAGCAGTACATTTAGAAAGCTGAGCTTTAGTCCTCTGCTGTAATACTAGCTACCAGGGATAATCTTTTAATGTTACCATAAGTCAATTAAAAAAAAAAGATAATGTGGGAAAAAAGTTTCCTGCTCTGTACCTTTGGTTCAGATGTATACTTTATTACCAGCACTTTAATCCTATGCACTACTGAGCAGATCTTGCAAAGTGAGCTATTTTCTATGTAATAAGAAGTATGAAACTTTAATGTCTGGTATTACTGATTGTGTGCAAAGGTCCGTCAGTTAGGGAAGGTACAAGGCAAAATCAGGGACATTCTGTAAATTCAAGGACAGTTGAGGGGGATGGGATAAGTTCATGGCTAGCATCCTCAGTCAAATGGTCAAATGGGGAGAATGTTTCAGACAGTAAAGAGTACCTCAAAAATTGGTGACACCTTGGATTAGATAGCCTGATAATAATCATTCCATGATTACTGAAATGCATGTACTTGATAGCGCACACCTCCCACATTGAGCAGGGATGTACATGACACTCCTGGAGTAAATTTGTCTCTAGCCTCCCAGCATCAACACTGCACTTAATGGTAGCCACAGTAGTGCTGTGACCTGTGGTGATAATTTATTCCATATAATAGAATTACACTAAGTCAGAAATCTATCTTTCCAGTGACTCTTGTTTATATGTTGGAGTAGGTTTAAGTCCTTAGTGTGGTTGTTTGTAGAACCACTGGTTTTGTGAGAAAATAGGAGGTCAGCTAGCACTGGGTCTTTCGTGGCTTGTGAAATAAGACACAGCTCACCTTGCAACATCCTGTTGGCTACTGAGTACAAGGATAAGGATAGTCATGCTAGTCTATTGGGTTAGTTGTAGGATTTAAGACCTTTAGTTTTCTTTGTGAGAAATCTTTGAGGCTTTTCCGCTTGAGTGATATACTTGGATTTGTACATTCTAAAGGAGGCATTGTATTCAGTGATGAGTCTGATAAGGGATGAGGAGAGTGGTAGGATGACTTCTTTGGATCTTTAAGATATTCTCTTGGAAATTAACTGGATTAGCTTGAAGGGTTTCCTGACTGTGATGGAAACATGATAATCGAATAAGAGAATGATTCCGCATAAGTGCCATATCTAACTGAAGAGAAGTATAATTTATAACATATGGGATTGACTTGTATGGCCTCCTGGAAAAAGGAATCTAAGCAGGAGGAAGGGTACTGGAAGGCAGTAAATGGTCATAACTCATTAAACTTGGAATATCCAGGAATCTATACATATATGTCTTTCTCTCTCTCTCTCTCTCTCTCTCTCTCTCTCTCTCTCTCTCTCTCTATCTCTATCTCTCTCTCCATACATATATCTCTGTATGTAGCTAGCTATGTATATACATATATATGTATACATTTCTGCCAAACACTATTATATATGCTGCATTTTTTTCATTTAGTCTGACTCTATTTTTGGTACAACAGTTATGTGCATATTCCAGCCCTTGCTGGAGCCATTTTTTATCAGTGGATGGTGGATAACAGTACCCAATTTGCAGTCATCAGCAAACTTGGTCAAACACACTTGTGGAATATTGACTTGGATGATTGCAAAATAAATGCCAAACAGGAGAGGGTCAGAACTGATCCCTGTGGCAATCCACTAGTTACAAATTTACATTCATTGAGGCAAACAGCAAGTTTCACAACTTGGGATCTGTTACATAGCCAATCTGCAATCCAGCAGACAATGCAGGGCTTTATACAAAACTTGTCTAATTTTTCAATAATACCAGCATGGGAGATAGTGTGAAAAGCTTTGGACAAGTCAATGTAAACAGTGTGCACAGAATTAGTACTGTCCATAGCCCCTGTATCCTTTTCAAAGAAGCTTATTGGGTTCAGGAGACAGTACTTGCCCTTCACAAAACTGAACTCACTGGGATCTAAAACAGTTAAGTTGCCAATGTCTGCCTAAATGAGTGTTGCTATGATACCTTCCATGGCTTTGCATATAAGAATTGTGGGGTTGATAGGTATATAATTACGTAGGTCTCTGTTGGGGCAACTTTGTGTAGGGGAGTCACAGTGACTTTTCTTCAGACATCAGGAACAAGCCCTGTGGATAGGCTGAGGATGACCAGTTTAAGAAATGGCTGCGATAATGCATTTTTGAGACTGATAAGAATACAACCTGGTATGTTGTCTGGTCACATAGAAGTATTATTTTTAGCCTTTGACAGGGATTCTAAGATTTTTTCCAGGTGGAGGAAAACTTGGGGGGCAACATTTTGTGTAAGAGGGGTACAATTAAAACTAAATCTGCATGCCAATATGTTAGCTGTATCCTTGGTGTCAAAAGGGTGATATTATTATTATTGATAGGCTCAGTGCAGAATTGGACATTATTGCTTAATTTTCTGATATATCTGAAGAAATATTTGTTGTTTTCTTTATAATCTGAAACATCCTTAGCTTCATACTGTGTTTTATATTTTCAACAATTGCTTTAAGTTCCTTCCTGGCATGTTTCAATGTGGTCTTGAGACAGGCAGCTGGGAATGTCTTGTAAATTTTCATTATTTCTCTTCTTTTATTGTACAGTTTGGTAATGTGGGAGTTCTACCAGACTGGCTTATTCCTGAATTTACAATTATATTTAAGGCTGATGGGTATGAACCTTTCATTGCAACTGTTCGAGCGCTGGAAAAATCGGAGATGAATGCAGCAGATTACTTAGTTGGATCCATTTGCAAGAGATCATTGGAAATTTTGCACAGATCTTGTACAAGCTGAAGTAGGTTTGCCTTGGAAAAATCCCTACAGATGGTCTCATTTGGTGCTGGGGTGGTACCACTTGACAAAGAAGATGAGCAATTTCTGGTCAGGCATAACCAGGGATGAGGAGATACAAGGTGGGGTGCAAGCTAGGGTTAGGCTGGTAATGTTAGTAGAGCCTCCAGTGGGTAGTTTTGTAGTTTTCTCTAGTGCATTGATGTTAATGAAGTCTAGGAAATGCTGAACATAAATGTTTATGAGGTGTGAGTGCACTAATCAATGCTTGGGTAATTGATGTCCCTTAGAAAAAAGGTATTTGGTTTGGTATTTAATGTCTCAGTGATGTTGATGTAATTTGTGTGATCTTTTTGGCAACATTGATGGGGATCTGCAGCTAGCAATTTGGGTGATTTGGAGCTCCATGAGCTCTTAATTTTGTTTTTGGGCAATTTGATGTGATGTGAAGTAAAGGTGGTACTAACAAATATAGATACTCCCTCACCATTTCTCAAAGGAGAGAAGGCATGATGGGTGCTAAACCCTGGTAAAGAGGGAGTTCTGTCATTGCACTGAAACCGTGTCTCAGTAAGTAAGCAAATATGAATGTGTCTGAGTTGCAGGAGGGCCTCAAATTCTGGCATCTTTTTATTTAGACTTTTAAGATTGAGTAGTGCCAACTGATGTTGTCCAAATTTAAGTTTAAAGTTTCTATGTAGGAATGTCCATTTGGGGACTCTACCTAAAAATATGCACTGTTACTTAATTGTTTACATAAATAATAAAAAGAACACAGGAATCTTATTTTCAGCAAAAGGGGATGTCACATACAAATTAGGTGTTCAGCATCATATCTTTAAGATAGCTAGTAGCTATTAAGCAATATGTGAGATACAGCACCTGGACAAGATGCACATTCTGTAATAAAGAGTTTTAGCATGCTTCTGTTTGTGTGCTCTAGTTCAGTTATCCTAAGCTTTATTACTGATGAAGCCTTCACTGTAGATGTGACACACCACTACCTAAGGCAGGAAGACATTTTCCCACCAAATGTAAGAATTTATTATTGGGATGGGATGACCCTAGTTCAGCCACCTAATATTGTTTCAAGAAGAAAAAGAAACTGCTTCAAAAAATAAGTAGTTAAAAAAGGTGTATGGAGACATTGATTACATTTGGTCAGATAAAAAGACACCTCACTACTTGCTAATTCTGTTTTTGTTGCTTAATTCTAATCATGGGACTGATGCAAATAAAGTGAGCATGAATTAATACGCTTGCAATTAGTTAGTCTAGGAGACCATTAAGGACCCTAGCCCAAACTCCCAAAGACCTGTCCGGTTATGCTTACACTGTAGGCAAATGAAGATGGAAATATTCAAACCCTGTACTTTTACCATAGGAAGCAACTAATTAAAATCAGACCTTTAGGTCTTGCACTAACTGCTCAACAATGCGCACAACCTACCAGACAAAAGAAAACAACATGCAACCCCAAAGGACTTGAACCCACAACATCACAGGCACTATGTGTTCATGTTGAGTTACTGATGCAGTAATTAGAGGAAGAGGCTGTGAATCCATACCTCCTCATAGCAAAGTGACCATGTAGTTGAGGAATATGACAGAACATTACCTTGCATCAGACTGTTGGAAGTCTATGTTCACTTGAATTATTCCATTCCCATGACATTTGTAAGTATTCATAGAAAAAACAAAGGAGAACAGATTCACAGATATCCTTTACTTGCTAACAAATGCTGAACTTGAAACAACTTTGTTTCAGTCCCAATAGCAGTAGGATTTAGTGATATTTTACAGCTGCCAGAATGTGCTCAGAGTACCACTAAGCTATAGCTCATTATGTCATCAATGTATTTGGCACACTGAGGCATGCAGGACACAATGTCTCTCCAGGAACCACATGATCTTGTGTTAGGTTGTTACAAAAAAGATGTCAGGGTTCGACTTAGCGGGTACTGCCTCAGTAAGTATAGCATTCATTCAGCCGGACAATGCTAAACAAGAGCAGACCAGGACAAAACATGTAATATGCAGACAGCACGGTGCAACATTGCAGAGTAGGCACCTCAGAGGTGTTGTGACATAAAGCATCATTATGGGATGAAGGCTATGAATGGTACGCTGCAACATCACTGAAGAGAGTATGCCCTGAAACTGCTGCAGCACATCTCCTGATCATGGAGGTATGGATGTTATATGTAGACAGCACAGTGCAGCATTGTAGAGTGTGCAACTCAGAGGTGTTGTGGCATAAATCCTCATTATGGGAGGAGGGTATGAATGGTATGTACACAGATCACCCTGCAGCATCACTGAAGGGAGTATGCCCTGAAACTGGTGCAGCACATTTCCTGATCATAGGGGTATGGATTTTATATGTAGACAGCACAGTGCAGCATTGCAGAGTGTGCCACTGACAGGTGTTGTGGCATAAATCCTCATTATGGGAGGGGGGGTATGAATGGAATGTACACAGATCACCCTGCAGCATCACTGAAGACAGTATGCCCAGAAACTGGTGCAGCATGTCTCCTGATCATGGAGATATGGATGTTATATGCAGCCAGCACGGCCTCACATTACAGACTGTGACCTTGCAGGTGCCATAACATACCTTCTGATCACTGGGGAAGCTATGAATGGCATACATAGAACTTGTAGTGCAGCATGTTGCACAACCAGCATTTATGCTGCACAGCTGGCAGCAAATACAAATGGTAATAATGTTATGACATATACACAAATACACACACACACACACACACACACACACACACACACACACACACACACACACACACACACACACAATCACAGACAAGCACACTTTTATTTAGACTGTACCACACAACTCAGTAGTAGGGGCTCTGTACAAGGCAGATTATGCAGTGTGTTGCTATGCAGCTGTGAACAGCAGAACCCAGGGAAATGCTGGACTGCAGCCACCTTAATACATATCACTGCTCATTAGTGCACATTTACATTTTATTACAACACATTTCACAGTGTCTAACGTCACTGCCATGCCATATAACTACATTCATAAATATAAATGTATGTCTTCTTCATGCAATTACATGTCTATACTTCTTAAAAATATGTGCTTTGGGATAGTCATGTATAACCTGATGTTGCTGGTTTTGATTGCCCTGCTACTACTGCTGAGACATTGCCATTTCCATCACCTGTGCTGCACTGAGAGAACAGTGGCTTAGGCCCAGTTTGTACTGTAAATACACCTGAGGCCATTTTCAACAGTAAATATACCTAAAGGCCATTTTCATTATTATCTGTGAAAGGCACTAACTGCTGTCTCTGAACGGTGTTACTGCCATTATTCATGCTTGGTGTTGTTTAACTATATGCAATAGATCATGCAGTTGCTTGGTACAAACAAACAAATCTATTTTCAGCCATGTTAGCCTGCTTGACATGAATCGTGCATAGGCTGTACAAGGCCATTTTTTTCTACAGGCTAGATCTCAGCATTACAGTCAGTGTCTACAAATCCCACTGCCAACATACCACTCCTTGAAATGGACAGAAAATAATTAGCAGAATAGGATACTAAAATGTGAGTGCATTTAATGAGAAGCTAAACTGGTGTCTGGAAAACGTTTACATGTTTGCTGCTATTCAATAGCAACATGATTATAAAGTAGGACATGCTGATTAGTGCTGCTAACCTTACAATTTGCAGTATTAGACATAAAATGCTGGTAAATTCCATAACAGATTTAATGAGTTTTCATGATGTATTTATTCTCTAGTAAATGATAATGGGGCAACGTATTTGTTATTTTTAGCTTATGTCTTGTTATAGTATCACTTGCTTAGCATAGTGTTATTATTTATCTTAAACATATCTGAAATAAAAAAAGAGAAAAATAAAAAGGGAAGAGCTTCGCTGTCTTCAGAAGACAAGTATTTATTCTAAGAATAAGAAGAGCTACTTTGAATGCTTCCAGAAGGTGATATTTTCATTCATTTTCTATCTTCAGTGATGGATGTGCCCATTTCTAAGTCCTAGACTCCATTTACATCCCTTTTCTACCAGCAAGCCACAGGCTGGTTCCAGAGCCCAGCTCCATTTATAGTAAACAGGAACCAGAGTGCCATCAAGTCAAGCATTATGCAGCAGGCTGCAAATCATGCCCCTCTCCTGCAAACATAAGCACTCTATGACCTTTCTGTTGTAACTCTTCCAAAAATTATTTTACTCTCCTACTGTGTATATTTCCTAATCTTTCCTTTAAAGCCAGGGAATAGCCAGACCACCTGACATGTTTTACACTCCCAGAAATTATTCTCTGATATTTTGTGTACATACACAAATTCAGAAGCACTCGTGCAAACAATGTCCTTCTGCCATATTCAAGTTTCTTCAGAGAATCTGAGAAAAATACAGCCTTGACTTAAGATAAAAATGAAGGCAAATGTGCATGCCTGATCTTCATTTAATATGTTTTTGGATAAATATGCTATAAAATATGTGGCTGTAGGGAGGTATTCTACATACTAAAGACTAAAACTGTTTTACTGTGGATCAGAAGCAAGCACTCGGTAACAGCAGATGTCTATAAAGTGGATTTCCCATATCCATTTAGACAGACCACTTTTAATCAAGATTATCTTTTTTTAAGGACAAAATGGTTTAAAGTTTAGTGATTTTCCCTTTGTAGGCACTGTAATCAGATTTACCTTGGATTAGAACTGAAGTAACTGTTTCCTTAAAAACTACAATTTAATGGATACTTTACATGCTCACTAACTCAAACTGAATAGTGTTTTGAAATACCCCTGTCAAGTAATCAGATGTGGAAAATAAGATTAATGCATTACACCATACTTTGTTTTATATTTTAAAGAACAGCTGACCAGTCAGTCAAAAAGAAGCGTCATTCATACTGAGAAACCATATCAGTAATTTCACAGAAGTCTTAGAAGCAATACTTCTACAACTGAGAAGACAAGGATACGTGCATAAATAGAGACAAATGAATATTATGCTGGTAAATTCAATATGTCATAAAACTTCTTGGCAACTATGTTTAACTACATCTGTCACAAAGCAGTTGTTTCTGACTGACACTGCAATAAACACACTCCAAAGGTGTTTATACTTTGAATGCTTCCAATATCAGTTTTCAAAAGCATGCACACATGAAATATCTTCAAGCACTACATGCAAAGCTATTCAAGTTCTAGTTATGGCACTGCACGTGATGGTTACAGCTTGAAATATTGTTTTTGTCTGTCAATTACTAAAAATAGAGCTACAGACTGGCCACAGATAAAAGGGCCTGTAATGAGCTGAGAACAATTGAAGAAGAGTTTCAAGTTGCCAGCCTATATAACATAGCACACTGCATTCCTCCTCACACTTCTTAATAAAATAAATTCAGGGAATTATTTACACATTACTACTAACACTAATAATGACAGTGAAGCTTAGCGTTTAGAGAAAGATGCGACACATTTCTGACACTAAGAAATAAACTATAGGGAATACCAATACAGCCAGATCTGCCAAACAGAAATCTGAACTTGACACTTGAACCTGACTTTCTGTTTTATATTTTAGATCATTTGGTGATGCTCTGACACAGGGATGTCATCATATTTCTTAAAAGCTTGAATGACATGCACCACATGCTACATCTAGCTAAAGGTTTTTGTTCTAGGAGGAAAGCATTACTGTTATTACTGTTACTGACTGTTACCAATGATTTGTGCTGACATTATTGGCATGCAGTCCATCAGCTGAGTATTTTTTTCTTTCCTCCATGAAACCTATCTCATTATCTCATTTGTTCCTCCAGGGCTGCGATCCAGCTATCCATGAATCATGTGAGCGAGATCCAGCTATCCATGAATCATGTGAGCGAGATCCAGCTATCCATGAATCATATGAGCACCCTACAGTCCATATAAACCTGTTCAGGGATCTAATCTGTCCATTCTTTCCCTAGGAGGTGAAAGGCAAGCATTAGTTTAATGAAAGTCCCCACTCCATCCCTCATAACCCTGCCTCCTAGACAGCTGGCAGACTCAAAATGGCTGCATCAGTGGAGAATGATGTCAGCGATGCAACTCGCATCCCTAACAGCATCAGCCTTCCTAGTCATTTCCTTGAATAATCACTTACCCACAGATAGGCATCATAGTGTGGGCAGCCAGTCCACCTCTTTTCCCCCAGGATGGACAAGCTGGCCTTTACTCCTCAAATCCACCCTCATCTGTCTGTACTGTGGCCATGCTGCTAATCAAACGGAGGTCTGCTCAGTCATACTCAGAGCTCCATCGATCTATGTGATAGGGCCTGGGCAATAAGCCTGGGCAATAATTTTCTTGATATTATCCAAGAAACAGGTTGGGGTCTGACAGCTTTTGATGCCCTCATGCAAGTATCCAGGAATCATGCATCTTGCTTAGAAAGCACTCTTGTACTTATTTCACTTGTCTTGTTGGCAAAGAAAAATATATTAAAGCATATTTTCTTTTATATGCATTGGTTGTTTGTCATACATACTTATTATCATATTATGTTATTAATTCTGGTGTAATCCTTATCTATAAACAATAATTATATCGCAATAACACAATTACGCTAAATTATTAGTTATTTCAGGCCACAAGCTTTAAGTCCGTTAACAAGTCCTACACAGAAAATAGCAACAGATTAAGATATTGTTTGTTATGAGAGTTTTGTATGTATTCACAACAATCTGAAGGCAGTGATTAACATAAACTACATTGCCATAACAGAGATAGACAATTAAAAAATATATTTCAGATGAAGTGAAATATACACTAAATGGAAAAACATGGGAATAAGCTGAATTTTAAGAGCCAACTGAGGGTAATGCTACTCAATGTTAGATGTCTAAATCTCAAAATGCACTCACTCGAGGCACTCCTTAAAATGGAGAACATCGATATCTATACAGTGACTGAGACCTGGTTCAAGGCTCCAGAGAGCACCCCTGCACTACCAGGCTATAACTCATACAACACTTTTCAGCCATGTAACCTGGACTGAAACACCAAAGGCGGAGGTGTGTCCATATTCATTAAGGATATCCACACCACCAGGCAAGTTTCTTAGCATAATGCATCCGAGGTTATCCAAGTGCAACTAACTCTGGGCAAAACTGCAATCCAAATTGTAGCTTGCTACAGATCCCCCACCATGCCCCAGGATTCCCACTCCTCTTTTCTTGATGCACTGGTAAAATATTAGGGTTCAACCAAACACCCCAATAATGGGCAACTTCAACTACCCCACCATTAACTGGGAAAACTACTTGTGTACCAACTCCTTAGCTCAACGCTTTCTGGAATTCATAAACTCCAATGCTCTGGATCAACTTATCCACACCCCCACCAGGGGCAACAATATCCTAGACCTAGTCATTACCAACATGAGTGACCGGTCTTCCACACCCGAAGTCAACTCCTCGTTGGTCCGATCTGACCATAAGCTAATCACCCTTGATATTCACATCCTACCCCCACCCCCCATTAAGGAAACCATGGTAAAAAATTTCTCCAAAGCCAACTTCATGCTTCTTAAGACAGAAGTGGTAAACTTCATGACACCCATGCAGATGGACAATACAGTTACATCTGCTGAATCCTACACAAATGCACTCTATAAGCACTTACACGAGTGCATGGATCGTGCTATCCCAAACAGAACCAAGATGCTATCCTCCAAAAAAAGGAAGCCAATCTGGTGGTCCCCTGCCATAAACAAACTGTACAACAGAAGGAAGAAACTGTTGCAAAAGAGAGTAAAATTCCATGAGTGGAGGAGCTCCCTGGTCAGCCTCAGTAAGAAGGTGAGATCCTTTATAAGATCCTCCAAAGCTAGCTATGAAAACAAAATCACCACTCATTCTAAGGACAACCACAGAGCATTCTATAGCTATGGCAAGAATCTCAATGGCAACACCCAGATCTGCTTTGAGTTACAGCACAACTCCACAAAATTACAGAACCAACTGATATTGCCAACATCCTGGCAGATAGGTTCAGTGCTAACTTTACCCCCCACCCCCTAAAGGGCCCATATCTATACAGGAAGAATGCAGAGTCCCTGTAATCACAACTACACAGGTAAAAGCTGCACTCTCTAAAGCCAAAAACACAGCATCCATGGGACCAGACAACATCCCAGGCTGTGTTTTACACAAACTTCATAATGAACTGGCTCCTCACTTAAGCACCATGTTCAATAATAGCCTTGATCAGGCTTTGTGCCCACTGAATGACGAACAGCAACAGTTATCCCACTTTGCAAAGGGGGAGCCACCACTGATCCCGGGAACTATCGACCTATTAGCCTGACGAGCCTGGTCTGCAAGGCCATGGAATGTATCATCATGGAACTCAAAACCAAAGACATTGGTAACCCCCAAACTCTGGATCCCACCCAGTTCGGGTTTGCAAAAGGCAGATCATGCCTCCTGAACCTGATTGACTTCTTTGAGGCAGTCATCAAAGTCAGTGATGAGGGTAAGGTGGTTCACACAGCCTATCATGACCTCACCAAGGCTTTCGACACCATCCCCCATTCTGGAATTATAGCTAAACTAACTAAACTAGGTATAAATCCCTACGTCACAAGATGGGTTGCCAACTGGCTCACTGACAGAACCCACACTGTAAAAGTTGCAGACTCCAAATCTGACCTCAAAGCAGTGACAAGTGGAGTACCACAGGATTCCGTCTTGGGACCTCTCCTGCTTGGTATCTACTTCTCTGAAGTACAGGCTAACACAGAAGGCCTCTGGCTAATGAAGTTCGCAGATGACTGCAAACTAGAAGCCATAGTCAAGCCCCCAAATGATGTGGACATCCTACAGAAGGGCCTTGCAGAGACAGGTGCCTGGTGTCAGAGCCATGGCCTCAAGCTCAATGCCAAAAAGTGCAGTGTCATCCCCTTTGGTAAAAACTCTGTACCCATGAACTACCACATAGGCAGTAATCTACTTAACACCGAATGTGTGATAAAAGACCTTGGGACCCAGGTGGATAGTAGTCTCTTCTTTGATAGTCACATCGTCACAGTAGTCAGGAAGTCCTTCTATGTGGCAAACCTCATCATAAAAGGGTTCTCATCCAGGAAAAAGAGGTCATTGTTCCCCTCTACTAGTCACTCATTAGACCCATTATAGAGTACAACGCCCGTTTTGGAATGTACCTCACAAGACATCTGCAGCAGCTGGAAAGGCCACAGAAGTACCTCACAAAGAGAATTATTGGCCTCAAACAAATGCCCTACACTGACCATCTCAAAAACTCCAGCTTTACTCCGTAGCATATCGCCTACTCCGAGGTGATCTCTGCCTAACATATAAAGCTATGTCAAACACAGAGCTGTTGGACATGCTACACCTAAAGAAATCCCAATCCCTCCGAGCTACATACTCTAGGGACCTAAACCTTGTCACAACAATAAACAGGACATACTGGAGGGATAGATTCCTGTCCCGGAGACTTCCCATACTCAGGAACAGGCTACCCTTCTATGTCAAGCAAAGTTCTTCATTAGCACTCTTCAAGAAAAATCTTGATGAGTGTTTGGGAAATAGAAAATACACCCTGGGGATCACTTCTGTGTCTCTGCCTGACAGTGGCACAGGAAAATAACTTTCTTGGGTTGTGTAAGACAGGGAACCTTGTTGGCTAGGCTTACGTAGGCCCTTGGGTCGATAGCCTAGTACCTACCTATGAAACTATGAACCTATAAGGCTCCTCAAAGAAGGATACATAAAGTAGTAAAAGGACTACTAATCAACAACAACACAACCTGCTGCACATCTTTCCCAGCTCGGTCACTCTGTCTAGCCAATCGGTACAGGTTGTTTTCTCCCACCATAGTGTCCAACATTTCATACAACTCTTCATACACCTTATCCTTAGCCTTTGGCACCTCTCTCTCTGCCACGCACATCATCTCTTTGTACTCCTGCCTACTCTCTTCATCTCTCTGACAATCTCCCTTCTTCTTTGCCAACCTCTTCCTCTGTATACTCTCCTGTACTTCCTCATTCCACCACCAGGTCTCCTTGACCCATATATATATATATATATATATATATATATATATATATATATATATATATATATATATGTGTGTGTGTGTGTGTGTGTGTGTGTGTGTGTGTGTGTGTGTGTGTGTATAGATAGCTATATGGGTGCCCTGCTTCTGGTCTAACTGCTCATTTGCTGACATCTGTTTAACCAACCACATTTGGTCAATACACGCAGATGGTTAACAGATGTGTGAGACTGATATCCAAAAAAAAAACAGCAAAAGAAGAAGACTAGAATACAGCCTCACTGTGCAGGTTAAAAATATTTAGTCCATACATAAAACACCGTATAAAAAGAAAGAAAAGTGTATATAAAACAAGGTAAGCACTTTCACATATACAAACAGATGCTTTATCAGACCATTTGGTAACTGCTACACAGAACTGATTTAAACATGCAGTTAAGCTGTATAGCCTATCAGAAATTACCTATGCAAACTCCTAGAACCCAAATGAGGCTTTAAAGAGACACACTTATTAAGACCATGGCCTTTATCAGACTGCAAGGTAATGATCCAACACATTTCTTCTTGCTCTGTCTTATTTCTGACATCACCCAAACATCTATTAAAACTTATTGAATGTATGACCTGAAAGGCAAAAACATGATCCATACCAGTACTGCTAATATGCTTAGCTAATGCATTTGTAGTTACACCCCTATGGATCTCACTGACATGTTCACGTATTCTTTCTCTGAGAAAGCGGTTGGTCTTCACAGCATAAAATGCTGGACATTTCCAGCATCTAGCAAGTTACACCAAATCCTTACTTGAAAAGTCACTGTATAAAGTAAAACTAAACAACCTATTAGAGTCTGGATTTTCAACATAAGTGCAAACTGTGCAGATCCTACAGCTACAAGTGCCTATTTGTGAGGTCACCTTTTTAATTGATTTCTGATCATAACATAACACACGTTTCAGATTCTTTTTATTCTTAAAAGTAAAAGATGGAACCATCCATCAATTTGTTTTATCTTGTCATTCACTGTCAAGATATTCCACTTCTTCCTCACAATATTACCAAACTGAGAGACATCTGATGTAAAAGTAACAAATAATCTAGAACTACTATTCTGAGATTGCCTAACTACCACAGATGCAACAGTATAATGTTGCATATAATGTTTTCTGAAATAGGGATGCCCTTCGTTTCCCCTAGCCTCTCCTTCCACTGTTAACTTACTAGTCATATCTCTTTCTTTATACCATCTATCAATTAGTGAATCTGTAAAAGAACTCATAGTCTGAGAAAATAGTTGTTCATTACTTACCAGCCTGGAAAACTCCATGCACTATCCTTTAACCACATTCCTAAATGTGTAGCCTGGGTGCATACTGGTCCTTTGCAGCAGCGCATTTGTTCTACACGCCTTTCTATGAAGGTCCCTATCAACCACACCCTCTGTCCTTTTAACCAGTTTAACATCTAAAAAAGTGATTTTGTTCTTGGAAAACTCCATAGCGAATTTAAGAAAACTAGTAGTGGAATGTAAATAATCCAAAAACGCATGCAGCCTATCAGAGGTACCTATCCACAGAACACATATATCATCTACAAATTGCTTATAATACTTGATATGCTGACTAAAGTTTGTATTATTAAGGATAAAAGTTGTCTTCTAATATGCCATTGCTATGTTTGCATAAGAGCTTGCACAGGACATGCCCATAACCACTCCAGAGCCTTGTAAATAATACATGTCTTTAAACATGAAAACATTGTTCTCTAATATTAATTCCATAAGCCATATAATAAGAGAAAGAGTACTAGGAAAATATGTACTGTTGGCATCAAGATACAACCTAACAAAATCCAAGCTAATGTCATTAGGAATAGTTGTAAAATGTGAAAATATATTTAATGTCACAAAGAAATAATCATCAAACTGACTAGCACCATCTACATAAGCAAATATAGACTCCAAGAAATCCTTTGTGTCTTTTAAAAACAGTAGTAGAGGCAGCTAATAATGGTTTCAGCTGCGATTCAACAAAGATGGAAACTGTCTCATTGAGTCACCCCCTCCCCGAGACAATGGGTCTCAGTGGTGGGTCATACAAATGCTTATGTATTTTGGGTAATCCTTGAATGACCGGTATTGTAGGATGTTCAACACATAAGTACTCATACAATTCAGATGTAATAACCCTACACATAAAACTCATATAAATCTAATTTTACTCTGTCTGTAACAGAGTCTGTGTCCTTCTTTAGGAAGCTACAATATGCAGGCACATATGAAAGCATGTCTTGCATTTTGTTTTCGTACTGTTTCCAGTTCATGAGCGCTATTGCAACCCCTTTATCAGCTGGATGTATAAAAATGTGTGGATGGTGCTGTAATTCTCTCAGGGCCATCCACACAGTCCTGGTTAAGTTGACAAAACACACAGCATTTCTGCTACAGTTTTCCTTGTACTCAATCAGATCCATTTCATAGGACCTAGAAAAGGCCTCAAGTAGTGGGTGTAAGGTGGGGGTGAAAGAACTAGGTTTTTAAATTTGAATGCTGCATGATCATGGATGTCGCTAGAGAGAAAAGTAGCTTAAGCATGATATTTCTAACAAAGGACTTGATATCTATGATGGTATCACAGATGTTACTAATAGCGGCTGGTATAAATGGCAGCCCTCTATTTAACAATGACAACTGATGTCCTGTTAAAACAAAGTCCGAAATATCCCATACTAGTAAACTGTTTGTGGATTCCTCATTTTCTTGATGGTGGCATGTTGAATCCAGTCTGTCAACTGTTTCCTCGTCTGCCTTTGAGTCACAGACCTCACTGGGGTGGTGGATCCGTTATCATAAAGGTAGCTGTTGAAAACCTATGAAGCTCAATGGCAGTTGGTGCTCCAGATTTGTGTCTGACATCTGAAGAAGCTGGCTTAATGGTGTTCCCAGCCATTGAAGTGGATGCTGAGGCAGAGCTATTATCCTGGACCACAGCTGTGGCTCCATTAGTGTCATTCAATGCAATCTCCTTCATGGAGCGTTCAACCAGACCTGGAGTAGATCTCGGCCATAAAAACACAGTAAAGTTTCTAAACTCTACTAAATCTCTATTCAGCTTATGTTATTTTCTGCTGTTGTAATCTGTTCTCATAAGCAATAACATTGCATGTCACTTCTTCTATCACAGAAGTCACTACTTCTAAAGGATAGACGTTATACAATGACTGCTGTTTAGTATCCAACTCAACAGCTAAGGCTTCTTCTATTAGAGCCAACTGTTTTATAAGTAATTTAATACAGTCAGAACTCAACTCAAGATTCAACTTCTGCCATTTCACTAATAAATTAGGATACAACTGTCCATAGGTTGGCATCTTCTGAATTCTGAGATCATGAGGAATAATTTTGAAGTGCAAGCATGCTTCTAAATGCGTTTTTTGCTATTAAAGTCTCTTCAGCTTAAACAATTAATTTTCCAAGTCTCTAACAGTTTTTCTAAAAATCTGAGAGTCAAAACTATAAATTTCAGCTGACTTATCAGTATGGAAAAAGTCATTGTGTTTAGATCCTCCTGCTGGTGGTAGGTTCAAAGCCAACTGAATATCTAATCCCTCGGCCATGCTCAAGCCAGAAGAAAAATATGGCAGTCCAAAGAGATCATTACCCCTATGGATCTCACTGACATGTTCATGTATTCTTTCTCTGAAGGAGCAGTTGGTCTTCTCAAAATTGCTGGGCAGCTTAACTGCATGTTTAAATCAGTTCTGTGTAGCAGTTACTCAATGGTCTGATGAAGCATCTGTTTGTAGATCTGAAAGTGCTTACCTTGTTTTTTATGCATTTTTCTTTATTTTTATATTGTGTTTTAAGTTTGGATTAAATATTTTTAATCTGCACAGTGAGACTGTGTTCCAGTCTGCTTCTTTTTCTGTTTTTGTGATTCATTTTGAAGTGGAGAACTGGTTAACACAAGACAGAATCTCTTTCTCTTGAGATTGATATTCCCCAGGTGGGGAATATTTCCTTTCCAAAATTTAAAATAAATAAAAAATGCCATACTGCACATAGTACTCATAAGCAAATGGATAATCTTGCGAGCATTGCATCAATAAATATGATTAAACAATGAAGGAGCATCTCAAACCACAATATGAATCCAACACAATTTCACTGTAAAAAATATACAACCTTTCATGCATTTATGCCCTTCCAAGCATGCATACATACATACATACGTACATATATGGACACACTGATATTATGCAGTGGGAATCCTTGCTTAACCCATTTGTGCCTGTTTGTCTCCTTTATGTTTAAGGTTGACCCTGTGAAGCTTCTAACCTCATTGCACAGAAAAATATGATTTTGTTTTATGTCCCACCTGCAATGTTCTGACACCATCACACGCAATCCATTGAACAAACTGTTTATTTATGCATACTGAAACAAGATTCCCATGAGTTTACTTCACTTATAACATTTATTTTTGCACATACTTCAACCTGTCACGTAAGGATTGCCTCTTGCCTTCTTTAGCATTCCATAATAGAGGTTAGCCATGTGTGAATACTGTTCATCTGAATGATATTATATGCCCCATTTTCTGAAAAGAAGCACGAGTCTGCATAGATTTACATGTTTTAGCTATATATCCATATATCTGTGCAGCTATAGCTATCTATCTATATATGTATATTTAGATATATGGATCTACTTTACAGCATGAAATTGCAATCAATTCTCTCACATAACAATAAATCAGACATCAAACAGGTTGTCAACACACACATACATCACCTCTCACACAAAATGAGGTCATGACACATAAACACACATACGTGGAGGTACTCATTAGAGCCTACCAAATGATCAGAGATCTTCAAAATGTAAACCTCTTGCACGCACTGCTACGTAAATAGAAAACACTACACATATTAACACATATACCAGTGTCTCAGCAAATAAGCCCCTAAGGAAAAACACCACAAAACCTAATGTCTTGGTCATAGTCGACTCCATAGTGAGACACACAGATGTTGCTCTCACTAGGCTGGTTGCGGAGAAAGTCATATCCATCAAATCACACATGCACTCAAGTCACTCAACAACAAATACCGTTATGACTCTGTCATAGGCCATGTTGGGGTGAATGACGTCAGATGTACCTCCTTGGACTATATGAAGGGAGAAATGACTGACTCTAGCCTTAAGCAGCATTCTACCTTTAATGAGGATGATGCCACAGTATAAGTAAAAATGATTACTTCAACAATTGGCTTAACCTGAGGTGTCAGTCTAGGAGGATCCAGTGTCTGTCAGCCTGGGTAGACATGGTCGACAGGCCACACTGCTTTGCCAGGGAAGGTCTGCACCTGTCTCATCTAGGCTTTCAGATACTGGCAAAGGTGCTTGCCCCCCCCATAGTGCCTTTTTTAAGGCAATGTCAAAACAATAAAATTTCTGATGTAACAAAATCCACTCAAGACAAACTCAGGGTTCTGCTGCTTAATGCTAGGAGCCTAAACATGAAACTGGACTCCCTGGAAGCACTCCTCACCCTGGAAGATACTGACATCTGTGCAGTCACTGAGACATGGTTCAAGGCTGCAGAGAGCACCCCAGCCATGAAAGGGTACAACACCTTCCACACATTTAGACATCAAAATGAGTGTGAAAGAACCAAAGGTGGAGGTGCATCCAGCTTCATTAAAGCCAAGTATACTACGAGATTGGTCAGACAGTAAGACTGTTTCGAGCTACTGCATGTCCAATTACCTACAGGCAAAATACCTTACCACATCATTGCTAGCTATAAGTCCCCCAGCATGAACCAAGAAAAGCACACCACCTACCTGGGCATGCTGGATTCACTCGACATACATCCCAATACCTTAGTCATGGGAGATTTCAACTGTCCTTCCATCGACTGGGTCACATACATGAGCACGAACATGCTTGCCCAGATGTTCCTATACTTTGTCAATACAAATGCTCTGGAACAGATCGTCTGCACCCCCACAAGGGGATTAAATGTCCTAGACACACGACTCACCAACAGGAGGGGGGGGGGTCACTGCACTCCAACCTGTATGATGCCCTCACTGGTAAGGTTGGACCATAAATCAGTTACATTTGAAGTAACTATTGAACCTGTTACTATCACAGGAGCAAAATAATTAAGAAACTTCTTCCAAGTAAACTACAGCTCACTAAGTGATGGTATAAATTTTTTTTTACCCGCCCACCCCCCTGCAATCATAGACAACAATGATGCCTATGCAGAGGTGTACACAAATGGCTTATATAAACACTTAAGTAACTGTATAGACTTGCTTGTGCCTGACCAGATTAAAACCAGTTCCTCCTGAGAAACAAGCCACCCTGGTGGACCTCAGATATAAAGAAATTATATAGCAAAAGGAAGGAACCAATGTCTAAGAACAAGTGGGAACTGACTAAGCAGAGGAAAAATGCCCTCCACAGCTTGAAAAAGCAAATGAGAAATCTTGTAAAGTCCTCTAAAGCTAATTGCAAAGGTAAAATAACATCCCTAGTTAAGGATAATCATAAGGCATATTTAAATATTTCTAAAATCTAAAAGGGAATTCCCAGCTATGTGCCGAATGGTAGTAGATGGGGGTTCCTATTAGATGACCGAAGACGCATTCAAAAGAATGCGTCTTGGTCAAACTTGAAAAGACGAAAAGGCGAAATGACAAAGTGGCATATAAGCAAATTCTTTCCCTTGGAAAGAAATTGCTTGGCCGCATCTGTTATTTTACCGTTTTCATCACTGTGGTGTAATCTCGGAGTTGGTATATTTAAGTAGGGGGGTGTGGGGGCACAGTCCCCCACGTCAGGGGGTGTGGGGGGCAAAGCCCCCCACTTTATTTTATATTTTAAGTGTTTTTTATTTATTTATTTATTTTTTTGGAACAGCGATTTTGTTTTCCCTTGGAAAAAAAATCACTGTTCTAAGCATTCGAGTTTGTAAGCTTTCGCTTACATGGGGTCAATAAATTGTTGTTTGCTTTTCTAAGCATTCGATGATTTAATATAGACCCAGTAGTTGGTACCACTCATACTATACTGGAGGAAATTGCCAACCTGCTAGCTGAAAGATTTGGTCCAAACTTCATCACCCTGTCCCCACCAGGTATACCTTAAAGCATACCTGAGACCAGTCCTCTGCCTAGTATCTCTAGAGATCAGGTCATACCTGCCCTCTCCAAGGCCAGAAATATGGTCTCAATGGGAACAAAATGCATCCCAGATTGCTGATTTAGTGTTCTAAAACAGGACTTAGTGGACCCATTTGGTATTGTGTTTAACTTTGGCCTGAGAACTGGCTTTGTCTAGCAGAGTGAACAGCAACAGTAATTGCCTTGCACAAAGGGGGGCCATCAACTGACCCTGGGAAATATAGACCCATAAGTCTAACCAGCCTCATCTGCAAGGCCATGGAGAGAATCATCATGGACCTTATCAACAAGGACACAGGAGACCTTCAAAGTCTAGACCCGACCCAGTTTAGTTTTGTGAAGGGTAGATCATGCTTATTCAACCTAGAAGACTTCTTCATGAAAGTCACCAAAGTCCTGGATGAAGGTAAGACAGTGCATACTGTATATCTTGACCTAGCCAAGACTTTTGACACATCCCCTTCTCAGGTATCATTGAAAAACTGATAAAGTTCTACCACAAGAACACAGGGCAGAGAGGGAAAGGAATGAGGGAAACTGAATACCCTCATGGAAGTATTGGACAGAGAAAACTATAAAGCAATTAAGACTGGAAGTGTTACTGTTAGAAGACTATAGAAGAGAGAACAGATAAACTACAATACCAAGAAAGATCAATGTGATAAAAGCAATGCGTAGAATTAGAACAGACCAGGCTCTATCTTGCACTATCGCAAATAACAAACTAAACATTTCAGGACAGGCAGATAAAATTTATAAGATACAACTATAAATATAAAGGAAAAGTACAAAATAAGCAATTTACTGATGACCCAAAAAGATTTTATAGAGAATTGGGAAACAAGTTAAAGGAATTGAAATACCGCCAAAAAAAGAAGAAATAGATACATTTTGGAGAAGTATCACTGAAGATCCTGTGGAACATAACAAAAATGCTAAATGGATAGAAGAAGTAAAAGAAAGAATAAGAAGTTTAAAGGTATGGGGTATGAAATGGGATGAAGTAACAGCCAGAGAGATTGAAACAAAGTTAAGAAAAGCCTCTAACTGGAAAACCCCTGGCCCACGATACAGTACCTAACTTCTGATTAAAAGTATTAACATCATTGCACAAAGATTTAGCCATGAGTCATAACTATTTATATGTGCATCCAGAACAGACATCAGCCTAGCTACCAACAGGAAAAACAATGTTCCTACTTAAGAATGAACCTGCAAGCTACCCTAAAAATTATAGACCAATAACTTGCCTTCCGTCGACATATAAACTATACATGAGAATTAATGCTGACAGAGTTTATATTCATTTAGAATAAAACTCAATTATGGCAATAGAACAAAAAAGCAATAAAAGAAAGCCATATGGAACAAAGGATCATCTGTTGTTAAAATCATACTGAAGAACTGTAGAAAGGGGAAGAATCTAAGTATGGCATGGATTGACTACAAAAAAGCATTTGATAGTATCCCACATTCATGGATAAAAAGAGTGCTTAAAAAATGTATAAGATACACCCTAAACTGATCAACTATATTACAGTGACCATGAAACAGTTGTAGACCACTTTGCAATTAAGCTATGATAAAGGACAATTTATTATACCAGGGATAAAAATTTAAAGGGGGATATTCCAGGGTGACTCTCTGTCACCATTGCTATTCTGCCTTGCCTTTAACCCATTAAGCTGTTTATTTAACAGCTTAGGCCATGGCTATAATTTGGCTCCTAGAAAACATCAAAGTGTAAAGACTTCTCATCTTCTCTTTGTCGATGATTTAAAACTGTATAGCTTATCAGACAAGGAACTGAAAGCATAACTGCAGGTTGTCAAATTTTTTTTCAGATGATATAAGAATGTCATTTGGTCTTGATAAATGTGCAAAAGCAAACTTTAAAGCAGAAAAACTGCAGCACAAGGAAAACATAAGTTTGGGACAAGAATGTGATATAAAAGAACTTAACCAAATGGGAGTATATAAATATTTGGGAATTGATGAAGGATCAACAATAAAACATAAACTTGTTTTTCTGTCGGCTTTTCCTTGTTAGGGGTCGCCACAGCGGAACTCCGGTCCTCTAATGATTGGCAGTCGATTTTTATGGTGCCGCGGTGCCAGCCCAATGCCCAACCTTCAATGAAGGCACGCCCATTTACGCATGTCTTTTGAACACCACTCGGCCACGAGGAGTACATGCAGACTCTACACAGAAGGCGCACCAGCCAAGAATCAAACGGGAGAACCTCTTGCTATGAGGCGTCAATGCTACCACAGCACCACCATGGCTACAACTATAAAACATGAACAAATGTGAAAAAAAAACTTAGTAAGGAATATTTTTATTTATTTATTTATTTATTACATTTCTTGACCGGGAAAGTCCTCTGGGCCTAGAGGAGCCCATTTTCAGTGGAGGCCCGAGGAGAAAAGCTCCACATTGTTACAAGCAATTAACTAATTAAAACATTACTGATACATGAGTAAAATGGGCACATTACTACATACGATTAATTAAATATTGTTGATACATAATAAAATGGACAGACAGTAGGAAGGATAAGATAACTGGCAGAGATGACATTTCAATAATTACATACAAAGGACAAACATTTTATAAGTGAGAGCACAAATGGAAACAGAAGTATGAAAGTTAGCTTAGAAGAGGAAAGTAAATTTGCAGTGTATGTGAGTTGAAATAGAAAATAGTATATACGTTGAGTGTGTAGGATTCAAAGCAGAGGGGTATAGACTTCAGGGTGTAAAGCAGGAGAACAGAATGTATTGAGATGAAAAAGCAGGAGAGAGAAAGTGTAAGAAGGTACTGAGAAAAGAGTGCGAAAGTTTTGAAAATTGAAGCAGAGATATGTTCTATAGTGGAAATTAGGTGCTGGGATTTTTTTTGTGGGGTACAGGAGCATAGCCAATTAGAGACTAAGTGCAATTTTAGGGATTTTTTTAAAAGAAGCAGACTTACTGGTTGATCAACTTAGAGACAGCATAGGAGTACAACCTTTGGCCAGCTGTCAGTTTGGGTTTCTCTATAGTTAGCAACATTTTGTTTTCTGACCTGAGGTGGCAATTGGGCTGGTACATGGTCAGTATAGATGAGATGGAAGGGCAACGCTCAGATTGGTAGATTATTTTGTAGACTGTGGTTAGTTGAAGGTAAATAAGATGGTGGTGGGATTCTAGCCAATTTAGTTGATGCAACGAGGAGCAGTGGTGGGTAGAGTATTTAGAGTTTGTATAAAATTTAGAAACTTTATTGTAGCAGGAATGAAGCTTACATTTTAGGGAAGATTGTAGGTTGGTGAGGATGGGACCACCATAAAGCAGAGTTGGAAGTAGGAAGGATGTGGCAGGGCCTTTTTGGCAGTGAGACTGAGGAAATAGTTATGACGATATAGGGCACCTAGCTTTTGATGGATTATTTTGATATTGCTGTGGATGTGAAGGTCAAAGGTTAGTTTGTCATCAATGATGACACCTAGCAGTTTGGTACTAGGGATGACTTATAAGATAGTATTGTTATAGGAAGTAACTGTAAAAAGAGATTTGTCAATGGGGCTAGCTTTTGTGGGAGTAAATAATAAAAGTTTTGTTTTGTTGGGGTTAAGGGTGAGGTGATTATGGGACATCCAATGCTCAGTAGAGGTGAATACTTCTTGGGTAAGTTGCTGTAATTTGGTAAGAGATTTTGAGGAGAAGATGATAGTTGAATCATCAGTATATTGGATGACAGTACTATGATTAAGGGTTTGATGAAAGTTGTTGACAAATATTATAAATAGGAGGGGGACCCAGAATTGATCCTTGGGGACACCTGTGTTGGAAGTAATGAAAGGGGAGGAAGAGTTCTGCCATTTAGAAGATTGCTGCCTGTTTTTGAAGTAGTTTGGAAACCATCGTAGAGGGGGGAGATAGATTAAGGTTGGAGAGTTTGCTGAGCAGTAGGGAGTGAGAAATGGTGTCAAATGTCTTTAATAGATCGAGAAAGAGAGCTGAAACTATGGAGCCAGTGTCATGGGCTCTATTTACTGTGTCTAAGAAGGAGATGAGGGTGGTGTTGGTGCTATGTCCTGGCCTAAAGCCATGCTGAATGGGAGAAAGCAGTTGGTATTTAACTAGATGATTTATGAGCTGTGTGTGGATGCACTTCTCTAATATTTTAGAGATGGGGGAAAGAATGTCAATAGGATGGATGTTTGAGATGTCAAAGTTGTTGCCGCCTTTATGTAGAGGAATGACAAATGATTTTTTCCAGATATCTGGTATGCAGGATTCTTGAATGGACCTGTTAAGGAGTATGCTGATAGGGTAGGCTATGGAATGGGCTGCTAGTTGTAGGTATTCTGCAGGCAGATTGTCAGGAGCATTTGTACAAGGTTTTAGTTTATAAAGTAGTTTTTCAATGGTGTATGTGGTAATGGGTGATAATGAGAAGATGGGTATGGAATTTGAGGCGTTATGGGCTGATGGTGGGCCCAGTGTGTCAGGGTTGATGGGTGGGAAGGTAGTAGTTACTTTGGTGATGGTATCAATAAAGTATGTATTGAATAGTGTGGCTGACTAAGAGGGAGTTTTATCTGGGTTTGGGCATGGGGTGTTGTTAGTACCTCGGTGGAGTAAGGAATTAATCGCTCCCCAGAATTTTTTGGGATTTTGTTTGTGCTGATCTTGAATAGATTGTATATACTCTTTTTTTTGTTTGTTTTTGACCAGTAAACGTTTAGCCTGATTACGAAGTTGTTTGCATTGCATTAGGTTGGAAGGTGTTTTGTTTATTTGCCAGGAAGGTGTTTTATTTTTTTGACAGGTTTTCCATGCTTTGTCCCTAGAGGACATGATTTGCTTTGTGGCCTTTGCAAGCCAGCAGGCATGTTTTGATTTGACTCTCTTTAGTCTTAGGGGGCAAGAGAGTTTAGAATTCTAAGGAATGTGGAATTAAAGAATTCAACAGCTTCGTTGAGTGGAAGAATTTTAAGTGGGTTCCAATTTGTATTCTGCATGATGTCATTGAGGGTGTTTTGGGAGAAGTGAGACAGATCTCTGGTATATTTATATTGGTGAGGGTTAGTTATAGAGGTGGGCTTACGTATAATGAATGCTGGTGAGTGATCACTGATACTATCAGGGAGAATGCCTGAGGGAGAGATTTTATCAGGATCAGAAACTACTTTAGAAGTAGTAGAAACTACTTAAGAAAATACTTTAGAAGACCTAAATTAATCCTGAAAACAGCATTGACAGCTAGGAACCAAATCCAAGCTATAAACCAATTTGCTCTTCTGTCCTAACTTACAGTTTTGGAGTGATTGATTGGCCCCAAAATGTGTTGGCTAGATTACACAGGAAACAAGAAAGATGCTTTATGCTCACCAAATGATTTATAAAAATCAAGATTATATATTACCCGTTCCGAAGGAGAGAATGGGCCTACTTGAAATTGATTATATGTATAGATCTGCAACCGTGGGACTCCACACATATCTGCTGAACTCACAATTCCCAAACATAGTGAAAGTTTTGAAACATGAGGAGAATACATCTAAGGTGACTTCTCTGCTTAATCTAGCAGAAGCGTATCGGTGTCAAGCAGGAATGGAAATCAAACCAGAAGTAGATAAAAATCAGGCAGCAACTGAAGGTGCCAAAAAGGTGCCAAAAAACAAAATAAATAATATAAGAGAAGGCAAGAAATGTGGAAGATGCATAAATATAGTAGAAAGTATAGAAAACTTCTGGAAGAACCTCATGTTGATCAGGAACAAATTCTGGAATGGTAAAGCAGAGGAAAATTCAAACCAAGAGATGAAAGGTTAATATTGGCAGCCCAAGATAGTGAGCTATGTACACACTGGTTTACAAAGTCCATTGAACATGTGGGAGAAACAGATAAATGTAGGTTTTGTAAAACCGAATTAGAAACAGTCACACACCTCGTTGCTGGTTGTGACCTACTAATGGCAGAAGGATTATATACTGAAAGGCATAATAATGTGGCAAGACTGTTGCACTGGAGATTGTGCAAACATTATGGTAGTGAAGTGGCTGAAGAACACTGGAAACATGAGTCACAAAGCATCATAAAAAATGATGATGTTTATTTCACATGGGATCACCCATTACCAAGAGTTCAAAAGATAGATGCCAGAAAACTGGATATAGTGGTCCATGAAAAGAAGACAAAAGTAGCACTGATCATTGAAATCACCACACCCAGTGACTACAGTGTGTTGCGTACAGAGAGACACAAAATCATAAAATATCAGGATCTGCAGGTGGAAATGAGGGCAATGTGGAAGAAAGATACCAAGATAGTTCCAATAGTAGTCTTATAAAAAAGAATCTACAGTCATATTTAGATATGTTACCAATCCGTGTAACCCCGTATGATATGCAGAAGGAGTCATTACTGGGCACATTGCTGGTGCTGTGAAGAGCACTTTTGGCTGACATCAAAGATTGAAACAATACTAATTTCATGAACTTTAGTCATACTTTGACTTAGGAATGGGATCCATTCCTGTCATGGAATTAGAAACCCAAAAGATTTGAAGAAATTAAAAAAAAAAAAAAAAACTGGGGATTAACCCTTACATCAATAGATGGGTAGCCAGTTGGATCACCGACAGAATACATGTTGTCAGAGTTGATGACTCCACCTCTACCATTAAACCCATCACCAGTGGCATACCACAAGGATCTGTGCTGGCCCCTTTACTATTTGGAATCTATTTTTCAGAAGTCCTGGCTAAAGTAGACAGCCTTTGGCTTACCAAGTCTGCAGATGATTGCAAATTGGGTGCAATGATTGAGGCCCCTAACGATACTAACATATTACAGCAGGGGCTAACACAGACAAATGATGATGGGGATAAATATTCCCAAGTGTCCAAGAAGGAAATAAATGTCACCTATTCCAGATTAGATTATTAGTTAAATGATTTGATAATGGAGGAGACTATTGATGTAGACACATTTAACGTTTTACATTCTGACAAGCCCACTATACCATTCATCTTTGGCATCCAGAAAGTCCAAAAAAAAAAAAAAAGTGTCAGATCCACCCTTTAGACCCATAGTGGCTGCCAATGAGTCAAAGACACATTCTATAGGAAAGTTTATAGACTATAAACTTAAGAAGGTCTTGAAAGCTGATGGATTTATGTTGAAGGACTCAAGGGATTTTCTTAAGGGGATAAAAAATAATCTATACGATGGCAATTTAAAGTTTGTGACAATAGATATAGTGGATTTATTTTCAGTTATCCCCATGACATTTAGCTGGAATGGTTTGAAGAGGCTTTGTCTCAATATGGTGGGTTGAACTCCAATGATTATAGATAAATTCTAGTTTTAATGGAGATGGTATTAAAAAATAACTTTTTATACTATGAGGGAGAATATTACAAACAGGAAAATGGTTTGGCAATGGGGGCCTCCTGTGACCCCATGTTTGCAGATCTGGTTCTCAGTATCGGGGAATGAAAATACATTTTAACTCCCCTATGTAATGTACTGGAACATGTACTCATGGTACCATGGATGATATTTGTACCTTTTGGACTGGTAGTCAGGACATTTGAAAATAATTCATTCACCATTTATAGGCAATCACAATATTTCTGAAGTTTACTTAAGTCTTTCTTATGAGTTTGTTAACTATTTAGATGTGACGATACACAGAGTACAGGCTGATAGAACATTTAAATCTTCCTTGTACCGAAAGGAAACTTTTTTGAATGTTTATATTTATTATACAAGTTCACACACCAATAAACAAAAACGGAGAATTGTTAAAGGGCAGTTCATCAGAATTTCCAGAATGTATTTTGAAGAGATTGATTTTTTTTAAGAGAATGTTAAAAGCTGAAAGAAATGTTTTTTGGGAAGGAAATATCCTGACAAATTAATTAGCAATATTATGTTAGAAGTTAAGAAAGGTAGACATAGCAAATATTCACTTATTATTGGAAGAAGGGATATATCTATTAGACATGATCAGATTTCAAAGAATACCACCTGTGAAGAATTAGATGAGGCAAGAGGCCTCCCTATAATGAAGCTTTTGTAATTAATTAAAATTCGGAAGCATATTTGATAAAAATATTATTGATAGGAACTGGAATATGTTTTCTAGGTTTTCAGAACTGGAAGGGTGTATTTACGAACCCTATTAGATATACATACAGAAAAGGTTTTAGTATGAAAGACATTTTAGAAAATAGAAAAGTACCAATAATTTTTACAATAAAAAGATAACGGGGACCATTAAATTTGGAAAGTATGCTCAATGTCCATGCATAGTTAATAATGAGCACATACATATTCCTAGTAGAGATAAATATATTTACAGTAATAAATATTCTAACTGTAATAGTAAAAAATTGATATAACTGGCTTTATGTACAACATGTTATGCATTTTACATGAGAAAAACAGAGCGTATGCTCAAAAGAAGAATATATGAGCAACTTTATGACATCAAAAGAAAGGATGATAAAAATGCTCTGTTTAAACACACCTTAACTTGTAGTCAAGCATCATTTAATTTTTTTGTTAAACCAAAAAAGAGCACTAGCATTGTGAGTCCTCAGAAGTTAATTGATTACAGATAAACATTAAACGCTTTCATCAATACCAGTTGACTTCATCAGAATAATCATTTAATTTTTTTGTACTAGAAGAAGTTCCCCAGGACCACAGAGGACGACCTTGCTGTCACTTTCAAGTTGGTACACGAATAAATGAGTCTTTGTGGGTTCTGTTTAAGCAGCTTTATTCTATATAAACACATCACTGTAAAGGCTTATTTGACAATGACTAAGTAACTTACAGTATATGCAAACTAACTGCTGTGATCATACATGCTCCCTCACTGGCTGGTTGTACAAAATGGCACTAGGGATTGCATGTGTCTGTAATTTATACATGCACATACAGCCTCACATGCTTCTTAAAGACATAGCACACACACGCTACACTCTGATCTACACTTCGGAAACTAAAATAGAATATAGTGAAGTTTACTGGCAATTAGTATTAAAGCAAATATACCTCCAGGTCTTAATGAAAACATTTCTTTGGTGCCAGTATTAAAATTAAAAGCAGCCAGATTATAACTTCAAACGCGACTGTATCCAAACCGGCATTCACCACAACAAGTAACGAAAGAAAAGAAAGAAGCTTACGCCACTGCTATGCAAATCTTGGGAACCGGTAACTTGTAACTCCTTCCAAACAATGTATCCAAGGTACCATCAAATAAAAGCAGCAGTCGTGAAGTGAAAACCACACTTTAATCCAACATAAAAACGAACACGAACAACATGAAAAGTTAAGCGCTTTCACCTGTACACATCACAGGCTTCATCAGAACTAACAGACATTTCGGTTAACTGAAATTTAAATTACCTTTTTGGCGCCAAACAGTACTCACTAATTTAAAGACACAATGTGCCCAAAAAATTTTTAAAAAAATTTTTTTAAAACGTTGCTATTTTCTTAATACTGATCAATTCATTCAATAAATAGTAAATAAAATAAAAGACTTGCACATCTTAGCACTATACACATTTTAAATAGTCATTCATGATTATGTCTTTCTTTAAGATAGGTTTTCTAGACAACTTTTCAAAAACTGTTTATAAAGCTTTTTTAAAACTTATTTATAAGGTCATAAATTATTTATAATCTAAACGTTTAATCAGTGCGACCGTTTTTACTTATTTATATATTACATATATCAGTTAGAATGGTCTTTTATCTTCTGTTAATAACATCCACATTTATATTATGATTATTATGATTTATTATTATTATTTTTAATACTGTGTTGGTCATGATTTATGAAATAAGTATGATTTTTATAGGAATAAGGATCATAGGAGGTTACTAGGCTAATGGCCATAAGGCCCTTACAAGCCTAGGCAATATTTTTCCCTCTTGTAATGGTGCTTTTAGTAGACCTGACTCAACACCTGCATAAATTGATGTGCTATTTAAACTTTAAGAAGGCATCACTGGTTCCTCATAGTGTGAATCATTTTCCGCACTGGTGGTTTGTGACTGTTTTTTCGCATTAGACACCTCCCTATTTGTATTGTGGAACTTTCTATATGTCTTCGTTTACAGATCAAAGATCATTTTGCTGTTTTCCTCTGAAATGTGAGTGTACCACTTATGCCCCTAAAGAGCTTAGGCCACCAGGGCTCAACCCCCTATCCTACATTAGAAAAGTGGAATAACAATAAAATTTTGTTTTCAGCTAGTGATACCACTTCCTGTGCATTACAATATTCTGCCGGTCTCCATGACATCTTTGTAACATTACTCATTTACCGGTATGGTATGTGGTACAGTCCGCTGAGGAGCTTGTGGAGATATACTGTCAGGGAATAGTAGACATTCACACCTGGTCTTTTTATAAAATGAAAAGCAGAGACAGAAAGCCAGAGATGTCAGGTTCTCTAAAAGAAAATGGAGATGGGCTTAGAGAAGAGACTTTGGCTGAGTTTGTTGTAATGAGGAAATACTATGGAATACCAGAAGGAGGCCTGGGGAATGGCATTAGTAAGGAAAGTGGATTACTATAAGGAAGACAGAGTCCTGCAGTGAGATAGCTCAATGTTCTTGATTATTGGAAAAGCTTTTAATTAAATTGTAAATTCATATGAGATATTTAAAAACTGAACTGTATGGAAATATGCGTATTGGTTTGCCATGGAAAAGGGGTTCACAGTAACTAAAACTTGGTTTATGTGATTGGATAATGCCTCCAGTCTGTTCATATATTACAGTTATTTGACATGACATACTGTAGACCCCTTTCTTCTTTGTTGTTGCTTATATTAATGCAAAGGTTTAGTCCTTTCTTAGAATTTTAATTTGTATATGGATTATTTTGCATATTTGCAAACAATTTAATTTTTTTGGTCCCCTTGGACCTCATTGTTACTGGTCTGGTGCCCAGTATCCAAAGCCCTAGCCAGATCTGCCAGCTACACTCCAACCCTCCCTGGACTTATTCCATTGTTGCTGGGACCCATGGTGGATTCTGAGGGTGTCCTGAGGACACAGCTTATATGTGCTTCCATCCTGGCACAATTTTTTTTTATGATCTTTTATGATCTACCCACTTCCCTTTCTCCACCCACCACGCTTTTTGTTTACATCCAAGGACAACTCCCCTCTTTGGACCATGCCCCAACATATGATGGGTATGCGCATCCCTTCGGTTCCACTCCTTCAGTCACCTAACCAGCTAATTAAACCCATGTCTGTGTATGTCCAACATACATAATGTACTATTATGTATGTTGGAGCTTTTCTCCCCGGGCCTCCACTGAAAATTGACATGTATCCAGTTGGACTATCCCAGTCAACAAATGTAAAATAAAATAAATAAATAAAATGAATGTCAGCTGGCTGTAGTCAGAGATTTATCCCTCTCTACCACCAAAACGGCATTTGCAAGAAACTTGTTTTCCTATTTTTAGGCTGTTCTACCAAATCTTGTCAAATCTCTGCTACCCTTTCCTTGTCATCTTAACCTGTCAACTCTGATGCATACATTTTTGTTATTAAAACAAGGATGCACGTGAAACCATCTTTTTAGTTTCCTACAAACACATGGAAAATAAATGGCCCTAGTACTGACCCTTGGCATGTTTCACATCTCATCATATTTCAGTTGGGTAAACAACACCGCATAGGTGATGTTGAAATAGTTGCATCCACTGCAGATAGAAAGTGTCTGTACTTCCATACAGGCAAGAAGAGAAATATCATCTACACAATGTTTGTGAGTGTGATTCTGGAGATATCATACTTTCAGTAAAATGAAGAAAAGAAATAGTGGTTGACTGACATAATAACACAAGGAGAAATAACATAGTAGGTACTCTTTTGGGGTATTATGGAGGAGAAAAATAGTATTTTAAATACCTGAGCTGAAACAATACGAGCCAATAGGGTACTGACCTTAAAATGAAAGTAAATATATGAAAACATAAGTGTTGCCTTTAAGATAAAGAGACGAACCTAGCCAAATATGTTGAATATTTTTCACCTATAGAATTAGATAGTGTTTCTTATGACAATGTGGGAAAATGTTGAAGAAATTCAAGACAGACATAAACAAATGTTCATGGGTGATAGTAAAATGTAATCTAGTGATTTAAGTATAATTTCTAGCTTGTTCAGTGGTTAGGAAAACAAACATATTTGTAGGGGAAGCAGTCCACTTCTAATATCATAGTCTATGTTTTTTCTTTTTTTATGTTTTACAGTTCCTGTGACTTCAGGTGCGTATTACAAAAGGGATTAGGGAAATGAAGGATGAGTGAATAAAACACAAGCCCCGGGATTCATGAAGCTTGCGCCAGGCACAGGCATAGCGTAGGTGGTCTAATGCCAAATATGGCCACCGAGTGATTCAGGTACAATCCAATTCCACGAGCACTACCAGCATACGCCAGATCTGTGCAGCTCTTGGCTCATGTATGCTAATCACCCCATGTGCAGTAGTGCAGCATGCAAATGAAGGTACATAGCGATTCATGAAGTAGTGCAGGCGTAGCGTAAGCATACAGAAATGTAAACCATAAAAAACAGTTTACATTTTTCCAAACAGAACATCAGAGCCATGAAAGATGACCAAACATACGTATTACAAAGTTAACATATGCCAATGGTGAAACATACAGCCAATGGCATAAAAAAACACACACAACACATAAAAAATAACATTTAATGTCATGGCCACACTAACGCAAAGTACAACCGCAGGGTATATGTGCGCAAATGGGAACACAAGGAAAATATATACAGATGTCATAAAATTGCAATGTGACACAAATCATGATTTTGCCATAATAGTCAATGGTATGCATGCTACACCACAACCAAGATGCAAGGGTTGCTAAGTGTCTGTGACAGTGTTTGGCACAGTAACTATGAATTAGTAGTCAATGCCATGCAAATGAGGCAAGTAATACTGAATCTCAAACGTCCCGCCGGCCTAAGGATGTACCACACGGTGCAGCGGTACAACACCAAGGAGTGGCATGGGGGTATACATGACATCAGCGGAGGGGTTTGCCACCATAGCTGTAAGCACATTGGAGCATTGCTAATCTGGGTTGTCCGTTGCTAAGCAAAGCTGCAGGATAGGGGTGTGGATGTAGCCATAGCTTTGCTTAGCTGAGAGCACACAAGGTGACCGAAAGTGCATGTGTATGTGGATGACAATGCGCACGAAACCCGGTAAATGGCTGCGTGCGGTGCGCACCACAGCTGAAACAGAAATGGGAAGACAATAAGGAAATGCCACAGTAGGGTAATTGGAGTACAACTGAGTAATTAACACCTATTAACTCACAGTGGGCCATTGATGGTAGCTAACAAGGCTGCTAGTAGCAAACTGCAGAACAGTATAGGGGAGGTGCCGGATTGCAAAGAAAAGAAAACTGTCACCGCAGAGCAAAGCAAACCTGCAGTAGATCGGCTATAGAGCACATTTCACAACACACTCCTGGGTTGGGAAAGTACAAAACAAGAAAGCAGGCTGCTGGATGCATGCCTGACAATGGGAGGGGAATCGTTATGAAAAGTGAAGGCAAGGGCAAGAGGTGATCCACGGTAGCTAAATGTAATTCAACACCAAAGGCACCACAATAGCAGTACCTGTGGTAAAACACATAAGTAAGATACCCTGCAGCTCTGATTGTACATACACACCCTATGACACCATCAGCTTCCAAAGCACAATAGTATAAAGTGTGAAGGCACCTCACACACACTCGTGTATTCCCAAACACTGCACCATCGGTGTAAACAGATGGGGAACTTTTACAATGTGCTTGTTGGGAGCTGCCATAGCTGTGATTCATCATCATGTGTTGGAGACTGAAGGTGGTGTGGAGGATGATGCTGACAACCACCTCAGGCCCCGGAGGAGGAGAACAGTGTTCAGACCAAGGGTAACCTACCAGGGGCTAGATGATCTGGAGATAGTAGAGCGTTACAGGGTGGACAGGGACATCATACAGCAAATTGTTGAGCTGTGCCAGCCATGCCTCAGAGCCAGAAACAACAGAGGGGAACCCATCCCAGTGGACATGAAGGTATGTGTAAGCTTGAGAATACTAGCCACAGGTACCTTTCAAAGACCAACTGGAGATATTATGGGGATCTCTCAGGCATCAGCATCCAGGGTACTCCACCAGTTCCTGGCTGCCATGTTACCACATGCCAATGAGCATTTATACTTCCCCCAAACTCAAGAGGAGTTGGCCAGCAATATGCACCTCTTCCACCATGTGGCAGACTACCCGGAGGTACTGGGTGCAATAGACCGCACGCACATACATAGCAAGCCACCACCCGGGGAACATGGTAGGCACTACATAAACCACAAGGGATAGCACTCCATCAACTGCCAGGTTGTGTGCAATGCCCAGGGCATTATCACGGATGCGTGTGCTGGCAGCCCCGGAAGCTGCCATGACTCCCACATCTGGCATGCCTCACAGCTGTACCAGGTATTTGTCAGGGAAGACATCCCATATGGCCACCTTGTGGGGGGTGCTGGCTATGCACTGGAGCTGTAGATGATGACTCCCATCAGAAATGCACACACACCCATGCAAGAATGCCATAATGAGGCACACGCACAAACCAGAATCATCATAGAGCGTGTGCTTGGGATGCTGAAATCACGGTTCCGTTGCTTGGACATATCTGGTGGAGCCTTGCAGTACTCTCCAGGCACGTGTGCCCACATCTTCATAGTATGTGCCATGCTACATAATGTGATCCTGCGGAAACAGCTGCAGCAGGGACATAATGGTGAAGGCCCTCACAGCCCACCACAATTGCCAAGGGCATCAAGGCACAGAGAGATTCAGACCACGATCACCCTGTGCCAGCCCCAGTAGACAGACAGAGGCATGTCCAATATGCCCATGCCTTGGCAAAGAGGGAACGTATAGCACATACACTGACAGTGTAAGCCCCTACGGACTGGCACACTTTTCCACCTGCACACACAGTAAAATGGATGGCACACATGCACAACCACCTGTAAATTTTCATGTATAGGTGGTCTACTGCTGTGCATCCTACATAGGCAGCCCTCAACTATTGTACACACAACAGCTATTGGTACAAGGTAAGTCAACACCTGAACAGTAAATTAAGCTAACAGCATGTGCTGCTACTGTATGTATAGGTTCCTAGATACATCGGTAGGTACATGCCTAATTGTCAGAGGCCATTCATCAACCTAGCCAAAATGTGTCTGCTGTCGCCACCCCATTGATTAACTAACTGTCCCTCTGTGGAGCAGAGCCAATTGCGGGATCCCTGGGGTGTAACCACTGTTCCCCACCCACTCTGCAAGGATTCCCTAGTTTGTTAATGAGGGGCTCCATAGAATGTATTCAGGGATGTAGTACCAAAGCATGGGGAGTACCCATGACAGGTATCTGACACCCCAGCATTCTCCAGTTATGGTTGTGGCAAGGTGTAGCACATTACAGTGTGTGCCTCACTGTGACATGGATTCCCATAGCTGGAGCACATCCATTAAGCATCACTTAGACATACCATTAATAGGTATCATCCATATCTAAAATAACTGAGTTACACATTTGTTTGCAGTATGGAGGAACAGCTGTAGTACAGTCCACATACTAAACACCATAACACTTGTGCATATCCCAGATGCCCCAGTGGTAAAGCCACTGACTGTCTCGTGCATGTTCCCGGTTCCACGACCTGCAAGGGCTGTTACGTAATTCTGATGTCCCAAATATGGATGTTGGATGCAGGTCATTAGAGCACGTTTAAGCACATGTTAGCAGGTTTTTGTGCCGGCAAGTGCCAGTAAGCGTCGTTTAAACATGACTACACAGATATGTGCAAAACAGGTCTAAGCTTTGCTGAATATCGTGCAGATCACAGGCAAAGATGGCCAGAACTGCTGAAATTTGCATTATTCATGCTTGTACTAATAGTGCCTGCTCTGAGAGGTAAAACGATCACTGCCAGGAGTAGAACACGCAACCATGTACACAATCACCTACCACTAAGCTACCTGAGATCTACCAACAGCAGGTGTGTATTAGGTTAAAACACAAAAGGGCGGAGTTCGGGAAATAGTATGCACCGCCATGTACCCAACGAAAGGTGTGTTCTCTCTTTATATATATATACATATATATATATATATATATATATATAAAATATAGAGCTAGAAAGGGTGATAGAGAGATATATGTCAATATATACGGATATACATATATATGCAAATATATTGATAGCCTAACAACATGTACACAACCATGGAGGTACATATAAATAGGATACTACCAAATACCGAATGCTTTACATACCAACACAAGTAATCACGAGGCTTAAAGACCAAAAGACCACAGTAGCAGAACACTAGAACCGCAAGTACTATTATCATGATGTTAAAGGACATTTAGTTTGTGCTTCTGGTGCTGCGTCCAGGTAGGTACTGTGTTTAAGTGTGTTTCTGATTGCTGTAGTGTGTGTACGTGTGTGTTCTGAGTGCAGTGTGTGTTCCCGTGGGACTGTAATGTGTGTGTGTGTGTGTGTGTGTGTGTGTGTGTGTGTGTGTGTGTGTGTGTGTGTGTGTGTGTAATGTGTGTGTGTGTGTTTGCTTCTTGTGTCTGTTCGTGCTATCTCGGAAGTAGATTATTGCAGTAGATGTGGTGTGGGGGGCGCAGCCACCCACATGGGTCATGTATAAGGCATGGCCACCTGGCCATACATAGTGTAGGATGGTTTGTTTGGATGTGATGGGTAGCAGTGTGTCTGTGTGTGCATGTGTGTGTTCTGTGTTTGTGTTAGTTCCGGGAGTTTGACTGTCGCGAGTTTGAGTGTTCAGTATTGTGGGGTTTGGGAGTCTGTGAGCGGTAATGTGGTTGTTGGAAGTGTGTGCATTCCTGAATCCATGGGTATGCCGTATACAGCAGTTGAAGTTTTCAAATATGTGCACAACATGGACCATAGCAATCACACATTCCGCCACGACTGAACATTATGAACAAAGGATATGGAGACTATATTATAGCAATAACCCATACCTGGGTGTGGGTAATGCTGGAATTAGCCACGGTTGGTGTGGTCTGGTAATGAGGGCAAAGCCCGAGTGGCCAAACAAAGATAACCGTGGGTAAATCCAGCATTACACACACCCAGAAGTGGGTTATTGCTATTATACAATGACATTATTTAAGAAGAAAAATAATTATTTTTCTTAAATAATGGCATTGTATAATGCCTCCTTGCTGCCCTTTCGCAGCTGTCTGGTATTCTGCGGCAGTTCTGATGTACTGCGCATGCGTATGCTTATGCAGTACATCAAAGCTGTGGGCAAAAGCAAGGAGAAAGCAAGATCTCTGTTGCTTTTTACAAAGTGTCTTGCTATGTTAAAGGAGTCATTGTATAATAGCAATAACCCACTTCTGGGTGTGGGTAATGCTGGATTTACCCACGGTTGTCTTTGTTTGGCCACTCGGGCTTTGCCCTCATGACCAAACCACACCAACCATGGGTAAATTTAGCATTACCCACACCCAGGCATGGGTTATTGTTATAATACACTATTACAAATATGTGCTATGGACATGAGCTAAAGATAGGGACGTGGTTTATTGCTATAATACACTATTACAAATATGTGCTATGGACATGAGCTAAAGATAGGGTTACCAACTGTCCCACCTTGTGAGGGGCAGTCCCTCTATGTGCGGTCATGTCCTGACCAAAATGAGTACAAATACTAATGTCCTACAATCTCGAGATGTTTTGCATGTTCCATATTTAATGTAATGGTTGCATAAAATAGTAATCTGTATCTAAAATACCTACATGCAACAAGAAACAGGATAAGCAAGTAAACCGCTACAAGAATATAAGCTTTTATTTAGGCATATATGTAAAGTTCTATACTTTGTACTGACTGTGGGTATGTGTCGGCCTCTAAAATCCGATGTGTGTCCTGTAAATGTCCCACTATGGCCATTTGAAAAGGCGGCAGCCCAAGCCAAAGAGGTGCAGTCACCAACACAACTCCAATGAGTGCAAATATCTATGACAGAAATACACGAGACAGCTTTCATGTAGCAACATTTCATTACATACCAATGTACTTCCAAAGGGATTGAAGGTCCAACATCACCTGCATGCTATATAGGAACCAATTAACAATGGCTTAATGAATAAGCCTGCAATAACCATAGTATTAGTCTACTAAATGATAGGTCTTCAATTAGGGAAGAAGCCCTCACACACATATGGAATATGTATAAATGCAGTTCCTATACACCTTCATCTGCTATGTACACCCACCTACATCTCCCCCACACCCGAAACAATTACAATACAGACTGCAATAACATCACAAACATCCACTAACTCTATGACATCTGCAGAAGCCTTAACATACCTTGTGAGAGACACATTATAATGGCCATATGTGAAATCGTTACTGTTGTACAATGGAACAAATGCCAGTGTTACAGGGTTTGGTTGCAATAATCCCATATCAGACAGCTGATATAACAGCTACACTCACATGTAGAACTACATCCTCTAGCCATTACACATAATCCACGGGGGCCATGAAGTTAAAATATCTCTGTGTCTCTCCATATAGCTGTTGCAATTCATCACAAACAACACATCCAGGCCGTCTTCCTCGAAGGTAGGGCAAAGGGACAATGGCCAAGTGGAGTCTTCAATTATACCCCACTGTTGCCATGTAATTGGCTAATGGAGTAGCTGCACAGCTGATGTGCATGTAATCATCTACTCCGGAACACCAATTGGTGGCAGGATACCACATGTTACTGGTATCTACATATAAAAGGATGGCTTGTCATACATTCAAACCGTATGTACATACAAGAAATATGTTAAAACAGAAAAGGAATAGAACTGATATTATCGTCAACTCGGAATACTAATAAGGTATGTAGAACACTCAGTATGTTAGTGTATGTAGTGCCTGTTCTGTATTAATGAAAGTGTACGCAATGCATATAGTGAGAAAAGGTATTATGTAGTGATGTATTGTTGAGCATAGTAACACTCGTAGAAATTGTGTGTACTGCTGTGTGCCACAAGGCATGCTACATAAGGACTTTAAACACAACAATTCCACTCCAGCCGCTGTCAGTGGCAGGGATTGTCCAACAAGTACGTGCCATAACAGGGGATAGTATATGTTGATATACTGTAACAGTAGGCATATGTATGGGTGTATAACTGAGAATAACATGTCTAAGGTGGTCCTGCTGTGCAATTATGATTTGCATTGTGGGATATTGTTGCAAAAATGTGAAATGTACAGTATTGTAGGTAGATATGTCTAACATTTTACATGGCATTACTGTTATATTATGCAAACATCAGGTATGTCTATTGGCATGTACAATACACAATAACAGGATACATATGACACCAGACAATGTATCAGCATGATAGCTAATTGAAATGGAAGAGCTAGTCAATTATCCATGCACAAAGGACATGTAATAGCTTCATAGGTTCATAGATAGATACTATGCTGTCTGGCCAAGTCCATTTGTAAGCCTAATTACAGTGTTTCCACTTGTGGCACCTCCCTAGGTTAGTGTCCTGTGCCTGTGAACAGCAAAGCCATTCATTTCCTGCACCTCTGTACAGCAGAGCCACTGCAGTGGTCCCTGGTGTCTCCCATCCACCCATCGAGGTATCTCTTGAAGAGTGCTAGTGAGGGTCCCTGCCTGATGTACATAGGAATCATGTTCCAAAGCATGGTGAGTGTCCGGGTCAGGAATGTATCCCTCCAGCATGTCCTAGTCATCATTGCATTTAGGTACATATCCCAGAACATGTGGCTCTCAGTGGCTTTTGCTTATGTGGAGCATATCCATCAATATTGTTTTGGACATGGGCCTTGTATGTTCAGCAGAGATCACCTCTGAGTATGCGGTATGCAAATGAGTACAGTTGGGGTTTCTGTAGTTGGGCTGCATACGTCATCCTTCGGAGGTCAGCAATCCTCTTGGTGTGGTAATGTTGTGGTATTTAAAGCCGTTGCTGTTGTCTCATAAGGTACATCCCAAATGGGGTGTTGTACCCTTTAATGTGTTTCATAGGTCATGAGTAGAGAGGCACAATTGCTGCCTTTGTTCTGGCTACAAACCCATTAGAGATTAGGGTGGCCACGTAGAAGGATATCCACACCACCTTGGCAATATGGTTATCAAAGGAGTGGATGCTATCTACTTGGGTTCTAAGATCCCTTATTATGTCTTATGTATGTAGGGGACTACCACCTATGTGATAGTCCATGGGTGATTGGTGTAATCCAAAGGGGATGTCTATGCACCTTGTGGCATGCAGCTCAAGGCTATGTTATTGACACCAGGTATCCGTCCCAGTGACACCCTTATGGAGGATGTCTGTATCAGCTGGTGAATCAATCATGGCCCCTAGTTTGCAGTCATCTGCAAACCTATTCAGGGTAAGTCCTTCTGTGCTAGCCTGTACCTCAGAGAAGCATATACTGAACATGAGGGGCCCTATTTTCGAGGACTGGGAGACACCAATTGTAACTGATTTACAGTAGGAACTAGGGTATGCTACCCTCACTGTGCGGGTTCTGTCCATGAGCCACTTTGCATAACATCTCATGACGTATTGGTTGATGTGCAGGTAGATGTGTATGTTGACAATACCAGAATGGGGAACGGTGTTGAAAGCCTTTGAGAGGACAAGGTAGGCTGTGTAGACCTCCTTACCCTCATCTACTGCCTTGGTAACTGTCTCAAAGGACTCCAACAGGTTTAGGAGACATGGTCTGGCCCTAACATATCCAAACTGGGTGGGATCAAAGGTTTGGAGGCCACCAATGTATCTGTGAATGAGATCCATGATGATGTGCTCCATAGCCTTGCAGAACAGTCTAGTCAGGCGTATAGAGCAATAGTTCCCCTGGTCCATTGTGGCGCCACCTTTGTGTAGTGTGATAACTGTTGCTGTGTGCCATTCAGGGGCCACAATGCCTGATGCAAGGCTATTAGTGAATGTGGTGCCCAAGTGGGGAGCCATTTCATTCTGAAGTTCATGGAAATTGCAGCCTGGGATGTTGTACGGTCACATGGATTCTGTATTCCTGGCCTTAGAGAGTGCAGCTTTGAACTGCGTAGTTGTGATTGCAGGGACTCTGCATTGTTCCTGTATAGATTTGGGCCCTTTAGGGTGTGAGACGGGTGTAAAGTTAGCACTGAACCTATCTGCCAGGATGTTGCCAATATCAGTCAGTTCTGTAATGTTCTTGCCTAACTGCTGTATGTCAGAGCAGATGTGAGTATCGCTATCGAGAGTAGTGACATACCTCTAGAATGCGTTGTGGTAGTCCTTGGAATGAGTCGCAGTAATGTTTATGTAGCTAGCTTTGGAGGATGTGATAAGGGATCTCAGATTCCTACTGAGGCTGACCAGGGAGCTCCCCCACTTATGGGATTGTACTCTACTTTGTAAAAGTCTCCTCCTTCTGTTGTACATTATGTCCATAGCAGTGGACCACCAGAGTGGCGTCCATTTTCTGGTGGGTACTGTCATGGCTCTGTTAGGGATAGCATGATCCATGCAGTCATGTAAGTGCTAATTAAGTTCAGTTGTGTAGGATTCAGCAGTTGTAACTGTATTGTCCATCTGCACAGGTGTCATGACGTTTACTGCTGCTGTCATAAGAAGCCTGAAGTTGGCTTTGTAGAAATATTGTACTGTGTTTTCCGTAAAGGGTGTGGTGTCGGGATGTGGATAACAAGGGTGATTAGTGTACGTTCGGATCTGACCAACGAGGAGATAACCCCAGGTGTGGAACACCAGTCACACATGTTGGTAATGACCAGGTCTAGGATATTGTTGGCCCTGGTGGTGGTGTGGATAGGTTGATCCAGCCGATTGGAGGTTATGAATCCCAGAAGGCGTTGGCCTACTCTGTCGGTACATGAGTAGGTATCCCAGTTAATGGTGGGGTAGTGTCAGTCGCACATCAGTAGTTTCTCTTTGAACCCTATTTTCCAGTACACCAAGAAGTGAGGACTGTTAACCGTGGGGTATGGTGTGGAATCTGTAGCAAGCTACAATTTGTATAGCAGTTATGGCCAGAGTTAGTTGCACTTGGATTACCTCTGATGCATTGTGCTAAGCAACCAGCCGGGAGGTGTGTATATCCTTGGGAAATATGGACACACCTCTGCCGTGGGTGTTCCAGTCCTGGTTACATGACTGAAAGGTGTGGTATGAGTAATAGCCTGTTAGTGCAGGGGTGCTCTCAGGAGCCTAGAAGCAGGTCCCAGTCGCTGCAGAGATATCGAAGTGGCCCATTACAAGGAGTTCCTCAGGTGAGTGTGTTTGAGATGAAGATGTCAAGCATTGAGTAGCATTACCCTCAAGTTTTGCTTGCCTGTTCCTGTTATGCTGGTGAATATGTTATTTGAACCGTGCCTAAAACAGGCACTATAGGAGCAGCAAGAGCCTTAGACGTTATCCATAATCTCAGGGCTGACAAGTGCACATCATCTGTGCCAAAGCATCGTGTTCTGTCGACCATGTCATTCAAAGCAGACAGATACTGGACACCCTTGGAATGACACCAGTAGCATAGCCAATTGTTGAAGTAAATAATTCAGTCCTTGTACTGCGTTATCAGTCTGGACGAATGCCGAATGCTTCTCAGGGCTGGGTGATACCTGCCTGGGCTACAGGATCGGAGAGCTATTCCATGTCTCTGTACATGTAGTCCAGGAAGTTACATCTCAGGGCATTTACACTAACATGGAGAATGACACAGTCATATTGTACCTGTTGAGGAGTGACCTGAGTGCACAGGTTATGTTGCAGATCCTGTTACCTGACAGCCAGCTGAAAGTGACTATCACCTTGTGTAGCCTGCTGAGTGGGACATCAGTGTGACCGCCTATAGAGTCACCTATGACTAGTGTGTTGGGTACGTTATATCGCCCTATTGGCTGTGGTTGATGGGCACACTGAGTCTGTGGGCTATAAGTAATTGGTATTGTGTTGGGAGATGGGGGCTGCCTGCATTTCTGCTTTGGAGTTCTCTGTTGCCTAGACAGAGTAGTATTGAGAGGCTCCGCAAATGTTGTAGTCTTACTATGTGTGGCTTGTGGTGGTGGATATCTAGTGAGACTATGTGATGAGTGTGGTGTGGTGCAAACGTTTAACATCCTCACATGATTGTCAGGTTCAGTCTGGGTTGGAGAGAGCTTTACCTCCAGCATGGCTAGATATGTGCATCTTTCACAGGTTGTAGTGTTGTATGTTAGGAGGGGAGTATTGACTGTGTACACGAGACAATTTCTATATTGCCTCATGATGCCCATATTCATCATATAGACAGGCGATAACACTGGGAATTGACACTTGGACATGCCTGAATATTTAACTATTTCCCACTAGATATGTGAGGAAAGTGTGTACAACAGCTGTTTTACTCTAAGCAAGTGGGAAATGTAAGTACAAACAGTGTTTACCTGTAGGTAATGAGGAGGGTTGAGTGCTATAGTAATTAGTAGCTCATGAAGTGCTTACATGTTCTTAACAAGTGCTGAGCATGAATGTCCGTTAAGGCAGAGTATGTGTAGATATGTGACATATACACAGCATCAAGGTCGACAGCATTAATGTGGACACATCCAGGCATGTGCTGATAGGTAAGAACACCAGTACAGGCAAACAGACATGCCCACATCAAGACAGCATCCACATGGAGTATGAGCAATGTAATCAGGTGGCACATATATGGTGATAATATCCAATCCCCATTGGGTGTCACATGTGTGTGACACAAACATGTCAATGGAGTCAGTGTCATGAAGATTTGCAAAAACAACTGTTCATATGTAATAAATGTGATACACATGTATGTGCAGCTGTATCTCTGTGCATCTCTGAGATACTGTGACCTGTCTCCATCATTATGTCTTCCAGATATGCTGCGAGCAAGACTCCCAGCCTATACCCACTTGGAGGATGAGGCCCTTACACCTTACCTCCAAGACAACTATGATGTCTTGTTTAGCCATGTGCCACAGCATGCACAGCAGCGTGATGACCTGCGACAGGAACTTCGCAGGAGGGTTAATGATGTGGGTGGCTATAACCGCACATACCAGCAGGTGCGTAGACACTGCACGGACCTGATCAGATGTGCGAAACAGCATGCAAATGCAATTGCCAGGGAACAAGGTGCAACAGGTGCTGGGCCACCAACCCAGCCCCCACTCACACGTACCGAGGAGCTACTGGCCAACTTGGGGACATCATCAGAACAGCATCCACAAACCCTAGCTGCCATTGTGGATGTGGGTGTCTCTCAACCACTGAGCCTGGAGTTGCCTGGTAAGTCACTACTGCACATATAACTATTATATCCCATATAGTTGCATGTGTCACTGTACAATATGTAATGTAACATCATATGCAAGACATGTATACACACATGCTGCATACTATAGTATGCTACTCTGTGTATGCACACATGTGCAAACTCCATAGTATATCCTATTGTACTGGCGAATGTGTTAACATGCACATTGCACCCTGTAGCTGTCATACAGTCATGGATAATGATCATACTGCTGTGTCACCCCTATACAGGTACCTCTGGCATTCCACAGAGACAGCAGGCCATTGCAGGTGAGACAGTTATAAGCATCAGGCATGTTAATGCACAGATCTATTCACCATGTGGGCAGTTAACACATGTCCATATAATGTATGGTCTGGTCACAATATACAGGTCACATCTTTAATCCATCACACTGGCTACCTATGTGCAATACTTGCAAACTAAGTGAAACACCGACATGAAACCTCAGAAACTGTCATTGCTAGATGTGTGGACAGCTGTGCATACAATGGTGGAGGTGTTGTTCAATGTAGGAATACGTACTATACATCAGAACTACACATGTGGGGTACACAAACAGTACTATACAATGAGCTGGAGTATGGGCAGCCCACAGGATTCACCATTGTGGAATATGCCCCAGCAATGAATGCACACATTATGATGTGCCATCTGACATGTCCATGACATGTAGTGGTCCGGCTGCAACACTGTCTCACTATCCCATAAAACATACCACACATACCAAACATACAATCCTTTGTCTGCATAACCCTGTGGACAGTGCAGTATCTGACATCTATGGGTGTATGTCATATGGGACAACACAGACATGTGAGATAGATGGCCAGCACAACTATTTGGCAAACACATGTACACACATGGCCATGGAGGATGGCCAGAGACATGTAGCAACACACAGTAGATGTGATGTGTTTCTGTGTACACCCTGTTGTACATTGGCTACACATGGTCCAACTATAGCCTTTGTTGAATGGTTATATTGCAGATGTGGAACACTGGACATCCTACAAGCCTGTGCACAGCTTGTGGAGGCATAACTTAATTCGACCACATAAGATGCGTTGAACATCATGACTGTGTCACAGCATGACAATAGTCACCTGTACAGCATCCACATACATACACAGACAACCACATCAGGCCACAAATACAGTACATTTCCCTTGCTGCTGTTGGACATCACTGTCAGCCATGCACCTCCTGTGTGTGGTACACAAATGTCATGTGGGACATGGTGTATTGACAAGTCTGCCATGTGTGGACATGGTTGCCAGGCAGCTAAAATATGTTTGCAGATGTGCAGGGGTGTCATCTGTATGTCCTCCAGTGACCTGTGTCACACATTACACATCACAGTTTAGTGTGTATACACCTCAGCAACGTTGGTCACAATCCACAGTATATATGTATTGTGTATGCACACAGTCATGGCTATGCACTGTGTGTGTGTGTAATCCACACTGTATAGCAATAGAGACACCTCATGATTCCATGCAATGGAACTGTGTCTGTATTTCACACTGTATAGCAATATAGATGCCTCATAATACCCATCAATGGTCATGCACATCTGCTAAAAGTGCATTTTATCTGTAGGGCGTACAGACAACACTGCAATGTGACACCATTACACCACTGTACATGTGACAGGACACCATTGTGTCAAACATGTATGCGTGTCAATGCACACGTCAGCAGATTACATGTCATACTACATGTTAATGTCAAGGTCATATGCCACACATCAGCCATGTGTACTGTTAACCTGTGCTGGTCCACATGGTGTAACACAGGGATACATGCTTACTACCATGATTGTGTGAAATGCATGGCTTCTGCTATGACACATGTTTGCTGTTGTGTGCAACCCAGGGATGTATGATAGCTACCACTATTATTGTCTGAGCTGCATGCCGTTTGCTGTATCACATGCATGTTGCATGCCTTCTGTCAAATCATATGCATGGCGTGTGTGTGTGTGTCTGTGTGTGTGTGTGTGTGTGTCTGTATTGTAATGTAGAGTCTTTCGTTGCCTTCACAGGTGATGTAGGTGCGTTACCCTCCTGCGGTCCATCTGATGTTAGTGTCCTCACAGACTCTAGCAGTGATAATGAACATATGCTTGAGGCACAGGCTCAGGGGCTAAATCTGAGCCATTGGTTGCCATTCCACCTATATCCCCCCTCATCCTCGCACACAGATCTCATGGCAACGCATACCCCATCACCAGTGGCCATAGAGAAAGGACAGTTAGCATGTGGTAGCTTGGAACAGGAATGTGTGGTGGCTATGGAAGGTGTGTATTCACACCATGGTGTCAGTCAAATGACTGGAGATGTGCCACACAGGCATGTGACCAGTGCTGCTTGTAGGAGGACCTCTGGCTGACATGCCCCTGCAGAACAGAGCGCAGCAGCTGATGTCACCAGACGCATGTTTCAGACTGTAATGGTGGCACAGGCATGTGCTGAACAGCAGAACAGAGAAGGGCAGAGGCTTCAGAGGGCTGCTATCTGTTCTTTAAATGACAACATCCAGGAATTGGCAAATGCTCAACAGCAGATTGCTGATGTTTTGGACAGATGATTGGGTGACATGGTTGGAATCCTTGTCCATGGCATGACAATCTGCGAGCGTGAGCTGTCTGTGCTGGAATATCTGGTAGGAGTGAGGCACAGGACACATGGACGTAAGCCAGCTACATCACCTGGTGTAGGTCTACGTGAATGAGCTACCTCACATGGACACTCCCATAGTGGTGCTAGCAGCAGCAGTGCAGCTGGTGCTGCGCTGTCCACATCAGGACACAGAAGGTCATGTGGACATGGCCCTGGATGGTCCCAATGGGGACATGGTTCCAGTGGACATGTGTCATCCGACAGCACCCAATCTGCACCTATGCCTGGTAGTGCCCGTGAAACCCCTGGCAGGCACAGGTCACGTGGCTGTGGCCAGACACCGTGAGCTATAAAACTTGGTCTGTACAGTCTGGAGCTGTCAATAATACCCCTGTGTAGGCCAGACACATGGCAGAACTGTGTGCACACATACACGTACACAACTGAAAAATCTGTAGGGCACCGCAACACTCACATGCATTACAACCACACATGGCCAATTAGATCACAGGCCCTAACCCACACACATGATTGCATCCACTGGTGCCGCCTAGGCCCCTGGCAAACATTATCACCCTGTGCATATGATGATGCCTGTGCCACATCCCTGTTATCCACATCATCGGTGCAGGGACATGCTCATATGGTCTGATGCACAGGGTGAACAGAATAGGGAGGTAAGTGTAGATTACAATTGTTGTGTACTGTTGACACGCAGCAGACATACCATGTAGTGCAGGTTTAGAATGCATTGTTTTCTGTTCACAGTATGTGTCTTGGTAACAACAGTAACAGCATGTCAGTAATGATGTCCTGCTTCCCTCCTTCAGGTCTAATTGCATGTACCATTGAGTACCAGTGTTTGCAGTTTCCCATATGTAAATGTGGACTACTCACAGGCATGTATGGCAATACCAGCATGCTATATGTAGCTTCAACCTCACTGTTAGAAAGGCTGACATTCCAAAGATGTCTACACATCTACTGATCCAGGAGCATGGGAGCTGTGTACTAAGCTACAGTGGCTAGAGACGTGACATCCATACCGGGTGACATTACAGGTACAGTTACATGGTGCAGGGAGTTTACATAGCGGTCTAGCTGATGACAAGGATAGAGGTCAGTTGATAGTTAGAGGCCTTACTGTATAGCAGTAATACACATTCACATTACAGGATGAGAACACACAACTACACACACACACACACACACACACACACACACACACACACACACACACACGTATTCGCACACATGTATTCAGACACAGTAACACGCCCACACTCACGGGGTCAATGACACTGTAACACACACACACACACACTTGATAGTGTTGAGGTGAGGACCCCTGCCTATGTGGTAATCACCATTACAGTACTGTGCACCCACATGATGTGACACAGAGAATGAACATGTACAGGTAGTCAGTAATGCCTAAGATCGACAGCATCAACAGGGTAGTAGATTGCATCACCTGGAAGGGTTAGGGGTCCTATCTGCTCACTATGGTAACATACATCCTCACTCCATGGACCAGACAGCCATACATACATACACACACACACACACACACACACACACACACACACACTGTGCAGTCCACAATTGAATGCACCTATGTCATGCACATACAGATAGCTCACATGTGTGTGATACACACCCCACCCCTGCCTATGTCTTGATTTCTACACTGCAGTATGTACAGATCTCTACAACAGTGTATAGGGGTATGAGTAACAATTGGGATGTATTCCCCACCCTAAGTGACATATATGGACACACAAGCAAACACACATGGCAGTACTGTGAATCAAACACCTGCTATCTTATGATATGTATGACAGACATGCAGCAGTATTGCCCGCATTACAATGTGTACCGATGCTACCCTTAGCAATTGTGCTGATATATGCACACGGGAGGTCTTAAGTGTTGCAGGTGTCAAGTGATTTACAGTCAGTGACATCCTGACCACTGTGTAGGTTGTATGACTTCCCCTTCAATTAACAGAAACATAGATTAGTGTTTGCACATGTTATGGTAGGATGGTTTGTGACACACCTGTGAGCTGTCTTCAGCAAACATCCATCTACAAAGATGGCCCACCACTTTATGTCCACCCATCCGTCCATACCTGATGTACATCTTACCGTACAGTCAGTATTTCACCATATACAGTTGGCAATGATGGGGCTGCATTGCAACTGCATGTTGTAGTAAGTCACAGATCACCTGCAAACATCAGCTACTGCACACGCTTGGTAGCTGAACACACACCACTACATGTACATGTGTGTAGGTCCTACATTCCTGTCATTTAGCCATGTTTATAGGCATTGCAATTGGTGGACATGTGTCATGACATACATGACACATGGGCTGTTGTATGATATGATAGTTGTCATGGGTAACCAGTACAACATTGCTATCACACCTTATGTACTATTAGCATTCAACAGCCATGGACCTACCTTCCATGTGCATGTGTGTAATTGCTGTAGCCACCTGTCTGTACAAAGGACAGAAACAGCTATGCTATGTACATATGTGTTGTGTGTGTGTGTGTGTGTGGGGGGGGGGGGCATGTACATATCCATGGCAGGTACATGTATGTGATATCCAAACATGTGGGTGTTTACTGGTGTACAGCAACAGTCATCTGTTACAGCTGTATATGACTCAGGGCGCCTGTTATGTGTACAGCTGACCTGATTATGAACAGTGGTATCATTGCATTGCATAACCATGATGCAACTGTGTCAGTACATGGGTAGTCTGCACTGTTGCTATAGAGCTAGATACAGTCCACTGGTCATGGGTCACATGGTGTTGTACTATGTTCTACCACATATATGGATGTGTGTTGCTGGTCCAAAGACATGGTGAAGTCTGAGGGCTACATCCTAGAATGCGGCTTTTGACACTGTGATCTGCACCTGACACATCTGTGATGGCTTTTGAGAGTGTACTGGTCAGTACATGTGAGTGTTCTTCATGTACGTGGGGACACCACCACCTGGAGTGGTCCGTAACCGTGTTATGGCCCACATGTCTGTATCAGAGGTATATGGTGGTAGTGCTATTGTGCACAACTGAGCCTTCAGCCAGGTGTTCCTCACTGCACAGATGTCAGTATTCCCCATTGTTGGATCTACATTGGCAGCTGTGATTGCAAACACTACACATCTAGCACTGTTTAGCATACACATACAATGCAGTTGTCCTCTAGGTGTCAGGGTGTTAACCTGGTCTCAGGACAATTGTCATGACACTATATGGGCGAAGTAGCCACTCTTGGCAGGACATCACCATGGGTGGTATTAGTGCGCCAGGTTTAGATTGGTACATCTAAGTTGACGGACAGCAGCAGACGTTGTGTAGAAGACCAGTGTCAGATATATGTAGTGCAGCATTCATGCTAACAATGACAACTATTGACACACTTGTGCCCTTCCGTGTTTAGAATCAGAGTGCATACAAAACAGCCCTTTGCTACTAAGTGTGTGAGCATGCCCAGTATGATGTTGTGTAGATGGACACATAGTGCATTCCAAATGGCCGTGTGCTACAAAGTGTGTGAGCATGCCCAGTGACACCTTGTGTTAGTCATGTGCCTCTATGTGTATGGGAATGCTAACAATGACAACTATCAACACACTGTGCCCTTCCATGTTTAGAATCAGAGTGCATACAAAACAGCCCTTTGCTACTAAGTGTGTGAGCATGCCCAGTATGACGTTGTGTAGATGGACACATATTGCATTCCAAACGGCCGTGTGCTACTAAGTGTGTGAGCATGTCCAGTGACACCTTGTGTCAGTTATGTGCCTCTATGTGTATGGGCATGACCATTGTAACCCTTTATAGTGGTAGTGGTCGTCCAGGCAACAGATGGCCATACCCCACTTCAGGATGGATTCTTACATTGAACACACTGGTTCACAGGTATGTACATCGTAACTCCCAGCATCCATGTCGATGTCCGCATTCCTAGAAGGTCATATCGACAGTCTTGAAAGGTGTAGTGTCTGTGGCGTGGCTCGTATCTATGTAGTATTGTAATAGTGGTGCATAGATAGGCAGTTTTCCTGATCACACCACTGGCATGTGTTTGTCTCCATCTGCCTGGGGACAGTAATATGCTTTTAGACTGCTCACACTCCATGCAATCCCTATCGGCATATTTTTCCATTGCTGATGATGTCACCTACTTAGAAGTATGCCTCCGGGAGTGTTGTGGCCAAGTAATCTCGGTAGCACATTATGTAACTGCGTAATGCTGTAGTGTGATAAGGTAGTTAGGTCTGTGTTCTAATCCCAGCCATGCCCACTGTGTGTGTGTTTCTATCTGCCTGGGGACAGAATGATGCTTTTAGACTGCTCACACTCCATGCAATCCCTATCGGTGTCTTTTCCATTGCTGATGATGTCACCACCTAGAAGTATGCCTCTGGGAGTGCTGTGTCCAAGGAATCTCGGTAACGCATTCTGTAACTGTGTATTGCTGTAGTGTGATAAAGTAGTTCGGTCTGTGTTCTAATCCCAGCCATGCCAACTGTGTGTGTGTGCTTTCATTTGCCTGGGGACAGAATAATGCTTTTAAACTGCTCACACTCTATACAATCCCTATCGGCATCTTTTCCATTGCTGGTGATGTCACCCACCTAGAAGTATGCCTCTGGGAGTACTGTGTCCCAGTAATCCCTGTAATGTATTCTGTAACCGTGTAATGCTGTGGTGTGATAGAATAGACAGGTAGGTGTTCTATTCCAAGGCATGACGTGTGTGTGTGTTTGGCACTCATATCCTATGTGTTGGCATCTGTGAGGGGCTAGCTCCAGGATGTGTTGAGCATGTTTTGCTGTTTTCCTATATAGTGTCCATAAATGTCACAATCGCCCAAGAGACTGGGTTGACAAGACATACACATACATTCGCCAATAGGTCTGGTGAATAAATGTCAGCAGCCCTAATCTTACCCTTAATACAGTCTGACCCATGTGACACAACAAAACACACTTGCATTGATAGTAACACCAGTACATAATGCAGGAGGTGCATGTGGTTTCCTTTTCATTCTTGTCTAATGGTTTGGTGTCATGTGGTCCGCTGTTGTGATATATATTCTATATCTACATATGTGTGTGTATATGTGTGTGTGTGTGTGTGTGTGTGTGTGTGTGTGTGTGTGTGTGTGTGTATATATATATATATATATATATATATATATATATATATATATATATATATGTGGACATTAGCACACATAAATCTATATGATGGAATACATGTCCTATACTGTTGAATGCCTGTGCTGGATGATCTGTACATGATCACCTCAGGTGGATGTATATCTGCCATGGCTTAGTGGTAAAGCACATTCTCTGTGGTGTGCAGGGTCCCAGGTTCAAGGTGTGTCGAGACAAATTATTTTGTTGCTGGGAAGAATGAGGGACATTGAATACAGTGATATTAAGGTGCTTTTAACCAGTTGTGTGCGGATCTGCGTGACAGCAAAAAGTGGTTATTTTGGAGGCTCAGTATGGGTCATGTAACTATGCATTAGAAGACAATACAATGCAAACGAG
>NC_056729.1:167683680-167696180 GCF_019279795.1 Protopterus annectens
TGCAAATGCCCTGACCATTGGTAGGGTTGTCACATTTTCATATGTCCAGGATGGGATATATTCAGGACACACCAGATTTTTCAGGCCAACACATACCCACAGTCAGTACAGGGTTTAGAACTTTAATTATTCTCCTAGATGAGAGCTGATTCTTGTAGCAGTTTAGTTGCTTATTCTGTTTCTTGTAAGATTTATGTATTTTACATGCAGAAATAACTGTTTTAGGCAACTGTTACATGAAATATGGTACATAGTTATTTCCTACAATCACAGGACATTTGCCATTGTATCATTCTTGGTCAGGACACGCCTACCCAAGCAGGGACTGTTCCTCACAAAGTGGGACAGGAGGTACCCTGCTTATGTCAGTGCCTTAATCACCCTATATCCAACTGCCACTATGCAAATGTGTAAAGTATATTTTCTCCATAATTCATGTGTGGAGCTGTGCATCACGATCAGGTGTTTAATCCCAGTTAGTAGGTTCTGCATGACCGGCTGGAGGCTGAGCAGTCTCGTGAACCACTACTGTACATACAACTTGTGTCCAGATGTCTACAGGACTGGACATCGTGTCGTGATACCAAGTCTGATATTTACACAGGATACTTATCCCACGAGGGATATCCAAAAATTGAGAAAGACAATAAATAACCTTCGATTTTTTGGATTTAAGAAAATGTGATAGGGTTTTACATGCAAGGGATACATAGTTTGCAATCCTGACACTGCCTAGGGTGACACTGCCTACTAGATATGAGTAGTGGTCACTATGTGCAGATATGGCTGCACCAAGCTAGCTGCCCGAGTATGGCTGGATTTGCTGGACATTCAGGAATGGGGGGGTTGTGTGCTGTAGAGGGGATGATGGGTATTCAATTATGCATCCAGGTAGTTGTAATTGGATGGCTCAGTTCTGTCCAGACCATTTTGTGGGTATGTGCCGGTGACGTTTCTGTACATGTGTATCACACATTTTAATATTCATATGTTTGTGTGATTGTGTTCTACAGTATGGCCTGTCAGGTTATATTGCAGATGTGTATGTTTGTTCTTTGTGTTTCTTTCTGATTCACCCACTGCTCCCTCATACACCTCCAGTTCACCTATTGTGCATCCAACAGAGTCTCCCCTTTGTGGATTATTACATTACCCACCCACCCCCACACACCCATATTCCACACCCTCCATCCATCCCATCTCTGGTTGATAGCCCATGGCACGGTCAAGGGAACACATTGCATACACTACATATTTCTGGTACCTGTATGGTTGTGAGGACTACCCTAGCATTATTCACCTTCCACATGCTGTGCATCATGCACATCGGTACACGCAAATACTTAACTTTCATGACATGGTAGGTACACCCGGGTAATACCCGTTCATCTTTGACCCATCTTGACAAGGATGACTTGGACCGCAAATGGGCAGATTTTGGCCAAATGCTCTGACCATTGGTAGGGTTGCCACATTTCATATGGCCAGGATGGGATATATTCCGGACACACATCAGATTTTACAGGCCAACACATACCCACGGTCAGTACAATGGATAGTACTTTTGTTTTATGCCTAAATGTAAGCTTATTGTTGTAGCAATTTAGATGCTTCTTCTGTTTCATTTACTTGTTTATTCTATTTCTTGTAACATGTAGGTATGTTACATATGGAAATAACTATTGTGTGTGACTATCACATGAGATGTGGGACATAATTATGTCATACGGTCGCAGGATGTTTTACATTTATAATGGTTTTGGTATGGACACAACTGCCCAGATGGGTACTGTCCCTCACAATGTGGGACAGGTGGTAACCCTGACCATTGGGCTAGACTTAGCTATTGGTGGCGCACTAACACGATGAATTTCGCTTCCACTTGGTATAACTATCAACACTGCATTAGAATATGGGCACAGGGTTTTAAATGTCATTTGTTCGAGGGATGGGGACTCAATATTCGGCTACGTGCATTTCTGTTTGCTTCTTATTTTTGTGTTCGCAAGAACTGTCTTGCATGCTTTGCATATGTTTCAGTATCCACAGACACTGACAGGCGTGATTACTATTGGAGGCAGGCTGTGATATTCAGCATTTTAGGTTGCACGTAAACAGCTGACATGTCCACGCCTCTTTGTGGTGCTTTGACACGTCCCATGCACTCGCACATGTTTCCTATGCACATGGATGTGACGGCAGGGCGCCTTCATTAATATGCATATGGAGCTACTACACCATCTGCACGCCACACGGTCGGCTCAAGCCTAACACCGGCCTTGCACCAAGCTTCATGAATCCCAGTGAAGGAAAGAAAAAGCAGTAGGAGCAGAAAACTAATAGTAGGAGAAAGAACATTATTCAGAAACATTTAAATTAAAATAGAAGCTGATGCCAATGGAAAACAGCAATGCTGGTTGAGGTGCAGATATGTTTCATTGGTGGATAACTACACATGAATAATTTAAGGTGCAGATATGGTTTAATGGAAAAATAACTAAACAGGTCTAAAGTCATCATGTTCTGAAGGAAGCTACATTTTCTAACAGTTTGAAATAACTGGATAATTTTACTTTTATTGATGTTTAGGTATATGTACATTAGAAATCTCAGCTCTTGAGGTCAGTGAACATGACCTGGAGGAAGCCTTAGAAAAAACATAAATCCTGAATTTGTTCTCATATTCAGGTTTCATACAGAAGGATAAGTAATTTTTGGAAGAGTAAGTGTATGGCTCAACAGCAAAGGGTGTTGACATGGACAGATGTGAAGGTATGGAACAGTGAGGTAAGAAAAATGTTATTATTATTAACTGTTGACAGATTATCATGCTCAGATGAACTTCTTTTAAAGATTTCAAAGTAATTTTCTAAAAGTCATCATTACTAACACTTGTACTCTGTAATTAGAGACTATGGGTCCACCCGAAGTGAAGATCAGTGCCTATGAAGCTATGAGTGCACAAATAAACAAAGCTACACACCCTAAGTCTGATTAAGCAGATGCTTCATCCCCTGTAACCAGTTTCACCAACTTCTCAGTTGAGTCTTTCATCTGAAAATGTGCTTTCTTTTTATCTCAAATAGTGTCGCTGTGCTATCAGATCAGTAAAATGTACTTTGTGTAAAAGCATTTGAACTCCTAGATGGCAACTGTAGCTCATCTTTTTCCTATCACATTTCTCACAAATGCCTCCAAAATTATACCAGTGTTATCCTGAGCCATGATCTTTAAAGTGGGGATAAACTGTTCTGAAGGATGTGCTTTATATCATTAGTTTTTTACTGATTTATTTAATTTTTTTCATTTATTTGTGCTTGATGCCCAGGATATCCAGCATGAATATGACCCATTTTCAGTAAAGACCCAAGGAGAACATTTCTAATAAACAAGAGGTGACATTTTGAGACACATATAGTACTTGTTGGTTTCACACAGAGAGGATACATCATATTGAAAGGTTTGTCTCAACATGGAACTACTTACCTAGTAGTGTATAAACTATCAATCTGATCAGTATGCTCAGGTTATGGTTGTTGGTACATAATGACAAGGCAAAGAGAGTTCAAAGATATTCACAATCCTGATTTTGTGTTGTTTTCATGTCACATCAACCACATTCTCGTCTTTCTTCCTGAGTTTACATTTGTAGCTGCTGCATCACCACCCCATAGCATATCCACCTTCGTCACCTTACTATGTTTGCGATTATTCACTGTACATTCTAAACTGGTCTGATTTCCTTTTCTCAGCTTGCCCTTAAAGGATACACACAGGTTTAACGGTACAGATATATTAGCATGACAGACAGTGAACAAATTATGATCATGTCAATTTATATCACCTGAATATTGTTTTGATCATGGTTAAATTGATCAAATTTTGCAATGCATAATTTATCCTAGTGCTAATGATCACTGCCAACTTGTTCTTCCCACCTTTATCTTTAAATTCCTAGCATTTTTATTATAGTAACATTCCTTCAGCCAAAGTGATGGTGCATGTTATTATTATTATTATTATTATTATTATTATTATTATTATTATTACAGACTTTCATAGAATTTCAGAGAGGAATTTAAGGAATGGGCAGTGGAGATTATTCAGGACCTGTTAGAGAGGATACAAATTTCTTCTGAAAATATAGCTAGGGAGTGGGATACAGTTAAGGTGGAGTTTAAAAATAGGGTGGAAAGAAAAGAAAGGGAGCTATGGTTAAGAAGTAACAAGAATTATTTAGAGGGACTGATAAATGTTAACGTATTGCAAAATAGGGGGACTCTCACAGAACAAGAAGAGGATCAACTGTAGAATGCTAAGCAGAAAATAAGGGATTACCTGAATAATATGTACAAGTTTAGAAAGATTGCTATTAGGTGACTGTTTTTTTGATAATAACAATAGAGCACAAAAACTTTTAGCATAACAGCTCAGGCAACAAAAAGTAGAAAGGGCCGTCCCCAAGTGTAGGGAGCCTGTTATTATTGTTATTAATTTTATTATCATTACTATTACACTATATTATAATAAATCCTAGCCGACATCTGATTTTCAGCTCTACTAATTAATAATGTTAACAAGAATCCTTTGAGGAAAGGAAGATACATTAATTCATCTGATGTCAGGCTTAGGAGGTACGACCGTGGAGAAATTTTTGAATGAAATGATTTTGAAGAATTATGGAAGATTGTTGACTATTACAATAAATTGGTTGGAAAATAATAGCATTTTCATAAAACAGCAATATTTTCTCTCTGAGGTGATACTAATGGTAGAACTGTACTGTTTTATGTTCAGGCTTTAACAATGTTTTAATGATTGTATTTAAGATGAAAAGCATGCAGACATGCTTAAATACACAGAAAACCATTAACTGGGCAGAACAGAAAGAAATTATGAGCAGATCAGCAACTTTAAGTTTTACATGCAATGAATTTAGCAATGTTTGGACCTGGGACATGACTTTTTTTAAATATTTTTCTTTGCGATGCCATACATGCTTTACTCATGAAAGCATTTTTATTAAGGATACGAATCTGAGTAAAGTAGCAAATAAAGAGCCCAGATCAAATTTTCAAAAATCTGGAAGAACTGCATATCTGGTTCATTGACATAAAGTGTGACATATTGTTTGACAAATTTATATGTAGAAATGTCATAAAGGGAAGTATATACAATGAATTATTAATGATAAAAAACGCAATGCAAGATTCATAAAAATATGATATAGCTCCTACTTATGTTCATTTTAAGCATTACAGATACCCAATGAATTACACATCTAATACAATAGCTATAAAAAATGCATCCATACTCCATCATAACCTGTGTCCAGTATACCAAAAAATGCATATTTGGTTCATTGACATAAAGTGTGACATATTGTTTGACAAATTTATATGTAGAAATGTCATAAAGGGAAGTATATACAATGAATTATTAATGATAAAAAACGCAATGCAAGATTCATAAAAATATGATATAGCTCCTACTTATGTTCATTTTAAGCATTACAGATACCCAATGAATTACACATCTAATACAATAGCTACAAAAAATGCATCCATACTCCATCATAACCTGTGTCCAGTATACCACATTTCCTCCATATAAATGCAACACCTGCATTAACTTGGATTCCTAAATATAACTTACTTATGCAGATTATTAACATACCATTTAATCTCCATGGTATTGTTTGCATTGTGTGCTATGGTATAAACCTACTGATGAAATTTAGAGCCATTAATGTAAAACACTTAGGGAGGGAAAATAGCAAAAACACCTATATTGTGTGCTGTATTTGGTATAGATATATATGTTGCAAAAAACATGGCAGACAATCCTTAAAGAAGAAGTAATCATTCCACAACCAAGACCCCTGATGCAAACTTCATACTAGAAAACTGTGGCCTACACCCAGGCTCAGAAACATGCAGTTCTACATGTAATGAAGTGTGAAAGCCGTATTGCATAGTAGAATGCTTATTGCACAGCAGATGTTGTTTCTGCAAAATCAACAGAATGTTTTGGAGAAATAGATACATCTCACAGAGGATACTGCTACTCTGGAAAAGACTCCCCATTCACATGAAACAAAGTTCATCTCTGTCTATATTCAAGAGCAACTTGAATCAGTGGATAGGAAACAGAAAGTTTACCCCAGGACTGCCTGCTGTATTACTAATGGACAGAGGCAGCTCCCAAATGATTTATTGTATGCATGGATTCTCCCAAATCACTTATGGTAACATCCCATTATTATCATCAGAGATACTGTATAATTATTGACCAGGGGATGGGTAAGGTCATTCTATAACTAAATGGGATAAGTTAATATAAGCACAAAAGGCAGAACTGTTAAATTGGCTAGGCTTAAAATGGCCAATAAGGACAGACAGCCTAGTACTTGCATATGTACCTATGATCCTATAGTAATTTTTTTCAGTGCAATACTTTCTTTTGTGATGCAGTAAGGCATACGAGGACTATCCTACCTTAACATATGCTACTATACTGAGCTATGCATTAGTTAGTGTAATGTGATATTTGACAAATGCTGTATCACTTTGTGTTGACTATTGCATAATGCAGTACATTTTATAAATTCCAGCTTTGGAAATAATAACACTTCCAACATTAAAACAATCAGAAGCACAATCATGAATATTTAGCTAGTAGTATCCCACATTTATAAACAGGTCTAGTTTAGGCTCATGGAGTACCATGCTCAGTTTTACAGACTGCTCCTTTTAAATAAAAATGTTCTATCTACTATCTGTCAACCAGCAGTTTTCCAGTGAGTAAGCTGGTCCAATCATTTCTTAAAATGCAAACATTTATCATAGCAAGACATCATCCAGGCAGCCATCGTACTTTTCAACAAAAAAACAAAACTCTGCTGATTTTAAAGTATGGTACTTTGGAACCTCAGGGACTCAACAAAGAATGTAATTGGAAGTATGTGATTTGAATTGTATGCTTAATTGATTAATTATTTTGTGCAATATGCTGTATATGAGCAAACAGTATTTTGTAGTGTTTTCACTCTTGGAAGGCTGTGTAAGCCGAGGCGCTAAGCGTTTCATTAAATTCACTTACTTTTTGGATCGGTGGTCTTGGTGGTACTTTAATATTTTTTTGGGGGGTTTTTTAAGTTGTATTTGGTACTTTTCAACTAAGACCTGAACCCCCTACCCTGTATCAGCCAAGGGTTTGGCCAGAATTCTGACCTCAGACAACAAGCTACTGCTCAGACCTGACCCTGGCTATAGCATGCACTACTTGACTTGTATACCCTACAGTAGTCCACTTGCTGTTGGTGTAGCCACTGTGCTCATGGCCTACCCTAGGATTAGTTATCTATGGATAGCTGCATATTCCCATATTTCATTATTGCCTCCCCCAGCTCCAGGATTGCTAGTCAACCCTGCATCACCTGGGTTCACAGCCAGGCTTCATCCCTCTGTGCCACTGAGCCAACATTCATAAACCGTTCTTTGTCAATGACTTGGGATTGACTGAAACACTGTAGAAAAACACTATAATAGTGATTAGAGACTAAATTGTACTCTTTCTGCACACATAGCATGAATGTATTTTTTTTATTGTATTTAAATTATTGTATCATTTACTTTTTTAATGTATCCTTGTGTGAAGCTTTTCTCCTTGGGCCTTCAGTGAACTAATCCAGTTACCAAAACACAAATAAATGAACAAATAAATAAAAATAAAATATATGGAGAGTGCTTTAACCTACAAATATCTAAACCGTGAGAAAAATAATAATAACAGAGGAAACAAAATGTGATATACATACATATATATATATATATATATATATATATATATATATATATATATATATATATATATATCAAGTTTTTAGAACTGGTGAGACTTGCTGTTTTGAATTTTAAAAAAGGAATTGGACACAGAGACTGAAGAATGGGACATACAGACTGAACTAGAACTGGAAGAAAATAGATACTGTATATGTTGACAGAAAAGGTGACAAGAACGCATTGAATCTATGAAGATCTAGAAATGATAGAATTAATTCTTAAAGATGGAGACATGCGAACAAATGAATGTTTAGGAATAGAGCTGAAGGGGCAATAACCCTCTTTCTTCTTTCAACCATTTGTTTACATGCAAGCAAGCACACATTACAGATGCATATGCTCATGCATCTGCATATGTGATAAATAAATATAAAGGCTTCTGTTCAGCATTCCAGAGATTAAGATTTTGAGTCATTGAAATCATAAATCTAAGCACCAAGCATTGGAGTAGTGCAGTCTTTTAAAAATGGCTGTTTTTTTCCTCAATGGTGTGAGAATTCAGTGACAATATTTAAGTTTCAGGAAAGTGGGCATGCTATCTCACACATAGGCAATGCAGCGCTGACTTACCCATATACACACAGATATAAGCACATACACATGTGCACGCACGCGCACACACACACACACACACACACACACACACACACACACACACACACACACACACACACACACACACACACACACACAGGTACAACAAATGAATGTGATACACAAGGTACAGGAGCAAGACTAAAGTCCATAGGTAGTTACTGAGCATACAGTCTAGGCAACCATTCATACGTTCTTAGGTTTATAGGTCATTATTACTAGGCCAATGACAAAAGATCCTTTACAAGCCTAGCCAATAATACTAAGGATAGGACAATATTATATCTTAATTCCCCAGATATGGAATATGGTAGTATCGGATGGTGGGTCACTGGTATTGGAACACTGAATGATTTTACAAACTGCCTGTATCCATAAGGGACATGGGCAATACCCTGGGAGGAAATTTACAGTTCCCCATTCATTTATCCAAAATTTTGTTTGAAGAGATTGAGGGACGGGCTTTGTTTTACAATGATGGGATGTTTATTCTATGGATGAGGTAGCCTTTGGGATACAAATCTATCTCCACAGAAAGTTCTGTTACAGTCAGAAATAAGGTACAGTTCCATGGAAGCATAACCCTTGTATAATTTTTTCTTGTGAATATGTAACATTGTCATCAGGACTGGATGAGAGACTGCATTGTAATTAAGGCATAAGTCACCTCTTAATAAATGATATGAGATGGAGTAAAGGGATAAGTCCTTTAGTCAGTCTGTATAAGACATGTTTCATAAACTTTGTATTTTTTGAGTGAGAAACCTCTGGGGCCACTTCAATTGGTGTTAAGTGCCTTGTTAGGTACATGCAGAAGGGAGTATTGTACTTGATTATAGGCCTGATGAGGGCCAAGTACAACTATGTGCTCCTTTGATCTCAATACCATACCTTTATTTATAAGTTGAGCAAAGCTGAAGGATTTCCTCACTACTGTAGTTACGTGGTGGTCAAAGTTTAGATTACTGTCTATCTGTGTTTGTAGGTCCCTCACCCTGGGTCTACTTTTAGAGACATGCTATCAATATTATAATTTGCAAGGATATCTGATTTACAGTAGGGTATGATCACACATTTTTAACATTTAGTCTCTGACCATGGTTTTGGCACCAGTCATTAACATCATTTGAGGATTCAGGAATTGCTCCCACCTTACAGTCATCGGTAAACTTGGTGAGCCAGTGGCCCCTAACATTGGCCTTCACTTCAGAGAAGTATATACCAAACAGGAAGAGTCCAACACTGAACCTTCTGTAGTTCCCTGAGTCAGTTGATGGGCCCCCATTGTGCAAAGGGATGACTGTTGCAGTCCTCCATTCCTCTGATACAAAGCCACTGTGGAGGCTGTGGTTAAACAGTGTTTTAATGGCCTGGATAGATTCTGTTTTAAACTATTTAAAAGCATCCTAGAATGCTGTTGGTACCCATGCAGGCTGTGTTTTAAACCTTAGTGAGTGCAGTAAGGACCTGTTCTCTCATAATGACCAGTAGGGAGGATGGCTGCAGGTATTTATTTGGGTGTGGCAAGAGACAATGGGGGGAGAAGTTTGAAATGAACTTATTAGCTAGCAAGTTTGCTATAGTTTCAGTCGTGGTTTGAGTGTTGCCATTCATAATTAACTCAGCACATTGCTGAGTGTTTCTCCTGTGATTATGAACATAATTAAAACAAGCCTTATGCTTATCTTTCACCTGAGAGACTAAATGTGCCTTGTAGTTTTCTTTGGCAGATTTGACCAGCTGTCTAATTTATTTGTTTAGACTGAGGAATGTCTTTTTGCACTGGTTTGTCTGTTCCTTCTTGGCTTTGAAGAGAATTGTTTCCTTTTGTTGAATAGCCTATTTATGCTAGGGGTCCAGCATGGTGATTTATTTTTGCCAGTAACCATGATACTGCCTCCTCTATGCAGCTATGAATGTGGTTGTATAGTGCTTTTGTGTACAACTCAGAGTAAGCCTCAATGTCATCCAGGTTTGGAAGGGCTTGGAAGTTTAATCAGCTGTTACTTATTTTGAGGTAAATGGCATTAGCAAAGTTCTTAACAAGTATGAAGTTTGATGGGGTTTCTAGGATCATTTTAATACTAAAGGAGATATTTTTTTTTCAGATCTTACCAGGAAGGAGTTATTGCACAGGAGGGAGCAGCATCCCCCCATGTTCGTGATTACTAGGTCTAGGATAATTTTACCTCTAGTTGGGGAGCTAATTAGTTATAGGGTTGCCATGTTTTAAGTAGGCCAAAGTGGGGTATGGGGGTGTGGCCGGTATGACACTAGCCACACCCTCTACCATGACATCACCACAGGAGTGGTGAAGGAGATGCAGTTATGGATACAACAGCTGGCTGGCTGCAGGAGTGGCTAGCTGGCTAGTTGGCTGTTTGAGTGGCTGGCTGTTTGAGTGGCTAGCTGGCTGGCTGCTGGAGTTGTTAGCTGGCTGGCTGGCTGGCTTCTGGAGTGTCTAGCTGGCTGCTGTTGTGGCTAGCTGGTTGGTGGGAAGCTGGCTAGCTGGCTGGTTGGCTGCTGGAGTGGCTAGCTTGTTGGTGGGAAGTGGGCTAGCTGGCTCTTTGGCTGCTGGAGTGGCTAGCTGACTGGCTGTTGGAGTGGTTAGCTTTCTGGCTAGCTGTTAGATTGGTTAGCTTGCTGGCTAGCTGCTAGGGTGGCTAGCTGGCTGGCTGACTGCTGGAATGGCTACTTGGCTGGTGTGAGTCTGGCTGACTGCTGGAGTGGCTAGCTGGTTGGTGGGAGGCTGGCTGACTGCTGAAGTGGCTTAGCTGGCTGGCTGTTGGAGTGGCTGCTGGAGTGGCTAGCTGGATGGTGGAAAGTTGGCTAGCTGGATGTTAGGCTGATGAAGTGGTTAGCTAGCTGGCTAGCTGACTGCTGGAGTGGCTAGATGGCTGGCTGCTGGAGTGACCAGCTGGATGAATGAATGGCTGGGCTGATGGATTAATAGCAAGATGTATAGACTGATGGGCGAATGGATGGCTGCCTTGCTGGATGACTGGCTGGATGGATGAATGAATGGATGGGTGGCTGGATGAATAAATGGACGGATGGATGGATGGATGGATGGATGGATGGATGGATGGATGGATGGATGGATGGATGGATGGATGGATGGATAACTGACTGGATGGAGGAATGAATGGATGACTGGTTGGATAAATGGATGGCTGACTGTCTGGCTTGCTGGATGGATGGATGGATGGATGGATGGATGAATGGCTGGCTTGTTGGATGAATGGCTAGATAACTGTCTAGATAGATGAATGAATGGATGGCCGCCTCGGCTGTTAGAAAGAAGAGAAAAAAATCTTGGTATTTCTTTAGCAGCTGTAAAAGCATTAAAAACAAACCACTCTACAGCCGCAATCTTTGTAGGACTCCACCTGCCCCAATCCCCACCCTCTTCATGAACTGCAGCCAATTGCTGCACAATTTAAAGCACCTGGACCAAACAGGGAATAGCTCTGCCTGCAGGTCCAGGTTGGTGACGTAACTGAATTGCCGTGGAAAAGCCAGAAGTAATTGCGGCTTTTCCATGGCGATTCAGTGCAATGGAAAAGCGGGATTTTTCAAGTCGCACTACTTTGCACAGTGTTCAATGGGACAAGACAGCTCAACCCATGAGTGTCCTGGGACGAGTGGCAACCTTAACTAGTTGGTTCAGGGTGTTTGCATTGACGAAGAACAAAAACCTCTGAGCAAGTGAAGTATGGGTTGTATAAGTCTCCCAGTTTATGTTGGGGCAGTTGAAGTCACCCATAAGTATGGTGTTGGACTGAATGTTAAGAGATTCCAGTAGGTTTAGGTAGGAGGTGTGTTTTTTTTTTAGAGTCATGCTAGGGATCTGTAGCTAGCAACAATATGACAGGTGGGTCACACCTATACATAATTGGGCATGGAGCAGCTCAAGTGAGTCAAGTTGCTGGACCAGTCTAGCAGTGTTAAGGAGCCTAGCACAAATTCTCAGTTGCTGCAAAGCACTGTCTGGTTGGCTGACTTTATAAAGGTCATATGGTAGGTAAATGAAGGTGGGACAATTCAAACCCTGTATCTTTG